>NC_089786.1:49647194-49669694 GCF_040412425.1 Macrobrachium rosenbergii | reverse complement strand
TCAAATAACTTCTGTTTTTAGGTTGATGGTGTAAAAAGTTCTCATAGAACGACTGGAATCATTTGGTAGTTGGAAAGAACGAGAACCCTGATTAAAAGTGATTAGGTCTTACAAGTCCAATGACCTGGAATCTACTTGTTCCACTTTGCCTCTTAAATAAAGTATCTCCGACTCTGGAATTCCCTTCGTGTTCTGGAATCCACGTTGTCTTCTAAGAATCTTTGTATATCGGAATTCATTTTCAGTTCCAGGTAGAATCTTCGTGTTCTGGAACCCACTGTCTTCTAAGAATCTTTGTATACCGGAATCCATTTTCAATTCTAGGTAAAATTTTCGTGTTCTGGAATCCGCTTCGTCTTCAAGTTAAGAACCTTCGTGTTCTGGAATCCAGGTTGTCTTCTAAGTAAAGAATCTGTATACTGGAATCCATTTTCAATTCTAGGTAAAATCTTCGTGGTCTGGAATCCAGGTTGTCTGCTAAGTAAAGAGTCTTCATTTTCTGGAATCTAATTTGTGCTCTGGAATCCAGTCTGTCTTCTATGTAAAGACTCTTTGTGGACCGGAACCCATTTTCACTTTTAGTTAAAACCTTCTTGTGCTGGAATCCAGTTTGCCTTCCCAGTAAAGTGAGGAGTCATCATGTTGTAAAGGTTCCGATCTTTATAAATAATTTTATTGAACGTGTAATCAACCCTGTTTGGGGTTTGTTTCTTTGACCAATATATTGACCCCTTTTAGGGGAGTCGTTTTTGCTAATGTGTTCTGAGGTACATTGCCATGTAGAATAAACAAGTAAAAATGCGCCGAAGTTTCTTCGGCGCAATCGAGTTTTCTGTACAGCCACTACAGCGTATAATCAACGCCACCGAAAATAGATTTCTCTCGGTGGTCTTGGTATAATGCGGTATGAGCCGCGGCCCATGAAACTTTAATCACGGTCCGGTGGTGGCCTATTCTATATCGTTGCCAGAAGCACGATTATGGCTAACTTTAACCTTAAAAAAATTGAAAAAAATATTGTGGCTAAAGGGCTGCAATTCGGTATGCTTGATGACTGGAGGGTGGATGATCAACATACCAATTTGCAGCCCTCTAGCCTCAGTAATTTATAAGATCTGAGGGCGGACGGACTGACAAGCCGGACACAGTAGTTTTCTTTTACAGAAAACTAAAAACAGAACTATTTAAATACACGCAGGAGTATAGTCTAATATAAATTCTTGGAACCGAACTGGCAACAGAGATATTTCAAAGAAGGACCTTTCAACATACGGCACTCAGACTGGTCAATAATTTCCCCAGAGATGTGAAAACTTAAAGAGATATTTGAGGAGAGAAAAATGACATAACCACACAAAAACAGCAGCTGTAAGACGGAAGGGTATCCCAGAGAGCTTTGAATGTAACTAAACATTAATAAGATGAAAAAAAGCAGGACGGGGAGAAGGACCTCCGAAAATAAACAAAGAATCATGGCGGTAACGGAAGGGAGTGGCCTAACCCGCCTTCGAATCTCCGGCCGGCCAATGAAGAATTAGAGGAATTTATTTCAGGTGATAGAAATTCATTTCTCACTATAATGTGGTTCGGATTCCACAATAAGCTGTAGGTCCCGTTGCTAGGTAACCTTCTGGTTCTTAGCCACGTAAAATAAGCCTAATCCTACGGGCCAGCCCTCTCTAGGAGAGCTGTTAATCAGCTCAGTGGTCTGGTTAAACTAAGGTATACTTAACTTTTAACTTAACACTGTCTAAAATTTTTTTTATACCGTAATGGCGGTAATTTTCCGCCAAAGATTCCATTGACAGGTTAAATCAATACAATGGACGGACCACTGACATGTGTTAGTAGTTGTATCATTCTATTAATTAATATTTTCTAGGAATAAATTTTTCTAGAATAACTTGGGAAGCAACAATAACTTTCGGATTCAGAATTAGGTTGGGTCTATTACTTAAAATATCTAGCAACTACGAAACAGTATGAAATTATTCTGTGCGTTTATTAGAAACTAGTTATCCTTAAGAAACCAAATGAACTGCTCAAGTAAGCACGCTTTCAGTTGCTTATGCAACATTTCCACCCAATATTGAAGATATAAATTGACAGTTACAAGTAGCAAGAAGCCACCGGTACATGATTTCATAGCGTATATCTTCCAACGACTGTGATTAAATATAATTTATGGCCCAGTTTATTATTGGCTGGAGTATGTGATTACGTGGTAGGTCCATAATTCCGGATCTCACATTCGGGTTTTTGCGGAATTTGAAAGCGTGTTCTACATATATATATATATATATATATATATATATATATATATATATATATATATATATATTTTTTTTTTTTTTTTTAATAATAGCAAGTAAAGAATGCGCCGCAGTTTCTTCGGAACAATGGAGTTTTCTGTACAGCGTATAATCAAGGCCACCGAAGATAGATCTATCTTTCGGTTCGGTGGTCTCGGTATAATGCTCTATGAGCTGCGACCCATGAAACTGTAACCACGGCCCGGTGGTGGCCTATCCTATATCGTTGCCAGAAGCACGATTATGGCTAAATTTAACCTTAAATAAAATAGAAACTACTAAGGCTAGAGGGCTGCAATTTGGTATGTTTGATGATTGGAGAGTGGATGATCAACACACCAATTTGCAGCCCTCTAGCCTCTGCAGTTTTAAAGATCTGAGAGCGGACAGAAAAAGTGCGGACGGACAGGCAAATCCGGCACAATAGTTTTTCCTTACAGAAAACTAAAATAAAATTAAAATAAATAATATCGGAAGCCGGAATCACTGACTATAATTCTGATTGACTCCTGAAACTTATCAACTGTCTCCATTGGTTACAGTGATATCAGCTGCGGACTTTTACCGTCAGCTTGAAATAATAAAATAAAATTAACAAATACTATTGTTCTATTTGAAGCGGGAATCACTGATGCTAATATTGATTGGTTTTACCTGTGATATCAGCTTCCGAGATTTACCGTCAGCTTAAGAAAAAACTAATAAATACTGTAGTTTTTTCTTAAAATAAGAACCACTGATGCTAATAGCAACTGACTTCACCTGTGATATCAGCTGCCGATAATTAAAGTCAGCTCAAAAAGATAACGTTAAAATAATGCTAAAATTCACAAAATTTCATGTAACATTTTAAACCACATGTAAAAAGTTCAGTGGGGCGTGATTTGGTTATTGAATTTACAATAACCTTTTATATTATTGCAATCACTACAAATAAGTATGCATTATTTTTCCATCAAATATTCATCTCGTAATTCCGCGGTTCATTTATCACTCTGTGGCATGGGTTGTAATTGCGCGTTATGGCCTCTTGCAATTTTGATACGTAATTGGCTCCGTACCTTATTTCAGAACGTAATTTACGCGCAAATCATTTCAGCGCGAAAGATAAATGTTATTGACTATAAAATGACATGACCACGTTTCGCGATTATCTTTATGTTGCAGATTTTAAAACAAAGAAAATAAGTGTGATTACCGATTCTGTTACCTTATCGTGTTTCGTGATTATTTTCATGTTCCTTTTTTTTTCAATACAAAAATGAAACGAGTCAGAGTTTGCCTTTACTGTTACATTATCGTATTTCGTGATTTTGTAATTACACTTCTGTTCCATTTTTAGTTTTCTGTAAAAGAAAACTATTGTCTGTCCGTCCGCACTTTTTCTGTCCGCCCCCAGATCTTAAAAACTACTGAGGCTAGAGGGCTGCAAATTGAATACGTTGATCATCCACCATCCAATCATCAAACATACCAAACTGCAGCCCTCTGGCCTCAGTAGTTTTTATTTTATTCAAGGTTAAAGTTAGCCATAATCGTGCTTCTGGCAACGATATAGGCTAGGCCACCACCGGGCCGTGGTTAAAGTTTCATGGGCCGCGGCCTATACAGCATTATACCGAGACCACCAAAAGATAAATCTATTTTCAGTGGCCTTGATCATACGCTGTAGCTGACGTACAGAAAACTCGATTGCGCCGAAGAAACTTCGGCGCATTTTCTACTTGCTTAAAATAAAAATAAAAGGATTCAGACTGAATTCCCGGTATCAGGCTGAGAGCTGAAATTACCTCTGTCGGAGAAAATTACTCGCTTGAAATTAATAACCGTAATGAAATGCATTAAGTGAGAGAAAGATGATTGATAGACTGAAATTACTGCTTAGAACTATCTACCGTTGCTCGTTGTTCCTTTGTTGCTGATAGACTCTTGTTTTATTGAGTTTTTTAAGTTACTGAAAATTATTATCGTGATTGTATTAACTGATGTAAACAGCAACACGTTAATAAAAATTATTATCCTTTATAAGCATGTATGGTTGTTTATATACACGCGCAAACACATGTGTATATATATATGTTTGTATTTATATATATGTGCATATGTACATATATACAGTTATGTGTATATATAAATGTATATATATTTATACATATATACATATGTGTATATATATATTTATCTGTTCATATACATGTGTAAATATATATACATATATATATATATATATATATATATATATATATATATATATATATATATATATATATCACACAAATCTGGCAGATTCGATGCACACACACAAATTGTAGTCAAGGGCAGGAATACTCTGGAGATTCACACTTCCTTTATTGTTTCCTACGTTTCGTGATTCATAATCACATCATCAGGGAATTCTATGGAAAATTAAATAAATGAATAAACGTACTGAACGGCTAAAACTGAATTACGTTAAAATTAGTCACTAAAAATCTATAAAGGCTGTTAAAAATTACATACACAAGAGCACACTTAAATACATACACACAAAGCTTAAAATCACGTTACACACGGACACATATGGTTACACAAGAGCACATTAAAAATAGCAAGGGTTTTGTGATTTTGCTATTTTTTAATGTGCTCTTTGTGTAACCATATGTGTCCGTGTGTAACGTGATTTTAAGCTTTGTGTGTATGTATTTAAAGTGTGCTCTTATGTATGTAATTTTTAACAGCCTTTATAGATTTTTAGTGACTAATTTTAACGTAATTCAGTTTTAGCCGTTCAAGTACGTTTATTAATTTATTTAATTTTCCATAGAATTCCTGATGATGTGATTATGAATCACGAAAAATAGGAAAACAATAAAGAAGTGTGAATCTCAAGTATTCCTGCCCTTGACTACAATTTGTATATATATATATATATATATATATATATATATATATATATATACATACATACATGTAAAATCATAGTTAAACCCCAAGTAATGATGGTTTTATTTGAATACCTTAAATGAAGGATGATATCACTAAGCAGAGATAAATCGAGAGAGAGAGAGAGAGAGAGAGAGAGAGAGAGAGAGAGAGAGAGAGAGAGAGAATATGAAATGGGAAATTTTATGTTTTGTTTTTAACATTCATTTTAATTTAACATATACTGAAAATTTTTTTAGCTTATTTTAACTATCACTTATGTATGTATGTATGTATGTGTGTATGTATGAATGTATGTATGATGACCAATATCCATGAGAAAATACTGAAAAGTATAGTTCCTGTTTATTCATTATTTACGGTAATTCAGTCATTTAAACATCAAAATGCTTTTCCATTTATTGAAGTGTCTCTTTACTCATCATGTTTGCTGTTTTATATCTCCTTAATTTTTTCTTTATTTCTGGGACAACTCTTGAATATATTCACGTATTTCTCTCATTACTTTTGCATTCAATCATTGAATTGTAAGCATGTATAGCTATCTTTCAAGTTTTCATATTTTTTTATCAATTTATTTAACTGTCTGTCTGTCTATCTATCTATCTATATATATATATATATACATGTATGTATCTACTATATATGAACAGATAAATAAATATATACAGTATATACACATATATATATATACATTTATATATCCATATTATATATATTCAAATATATATATATATATATATATATATATATATATATATATATATATATATATATATATATATATATATAAATTTCTGACTCACGTCTATAAGGATCAGACCCAGGTCTCTCAGGTGGAAAGCAAAGGGCGTTATCCACTAGGCCACACAAGTCTAAAGAAGTTGGAACTTCTTTTAGACTTGTGTGGCCAAATGAAACCTTGCTTTCCACCTGAGAGACCTGCGTTAACTTTTCTTTTAGACTTGTGTGGCCAGTGGATAACGCCCTTGCTTTCCACCTGAGAGACCTGGGTTCGATCCGACGTGAGTCAGAAATTTATTTCTGTTCCACACGTGATAGTGTGTTGATGATTTATATATATATATATATATATATATATATATATATATATATATATATATATATATATAATATATATAACTCACTGACTAAAACTCTAGCAACCCCATGACAGGACAAGCGTGTGAAAAACCCCGCAAAACCTCTGGAATTGGAACCTTCAAAACCTCAATACGAAATCGTTACAAACTCTCACGCGTCACAGTTTACAAAAGATCGTGATTTTTTTATTTCAATTTTTTCTCTTTCAAGATTTCGCCAATTTTATCGATGTGTGGTGGGCTAAACCGGATTGATCCGGATTGAGGATATGTATGTCTCAGTCTTAGGATTCAAGGATTTGACATTTATGTCTTAGTTTATTTTTACACGTATCGGTCACTCGGTTACGGCGTGGTATGAAATTTGGTTGTGGATGTTTAAGTATTACGTACATACACATACACACACACATATATATACATATATATAAAGTATACTTCATAATATACATATATATAAATATGTCTATATATATACATATAATATATAAATACATCTATTTGTAAACATACATATATATAAATATATATGTATATATATACAGTATACCATCATTTCCCTTAACAAATACCCATGACTTACCGGGGGCATGGGCACCGTGCCCGTGCCATTTGGCGCCATCTTGACGTGGTCATAATATTCAACCTGATTGGACGGGGTATCGGGTATGCTTGCCCCACAGCCCATGCTGGTTCCAGGTCACAGTATATTTTCAACTCTTTTTCGTTAATTTCAACTTCTTTTTGAATATTTTCATTTTTCAATCTTTTATTTTTTCGGGGGGAGAGGGGGGCCGGGCAGGGGAGGTGATATTGGAGGGTGGGGTTACTTGAGCATCTTAAGTAATCTTGTGTTTCTCTATTTTTTAAATTTTTCTATACATTTTTATTTATTTTCTTTGTACTTTTCAAAGTCACTTTTCATAAACGGTTAAGATTCTATTTAATGGCCAAACGTAATTATTTCAGAGTCTTTTTAAATCATTTTTCTTTTCAAAGTCGTATTTAAAGCCAAAGGTAATTTAGGTTTAACATAATTTAAGTTTAGTACCACTTTAAATCACTATACTACAGTGTCCTTCAGCAAACAATAAAGCTAACTTTACAAATGTATTGAAGTTATCCGTTTTTAATCCTTTGGCAAACCCTCACTAAAGTGAATTAAATTACTACGTTCCTTTAGACCGTTAACACCGAGACCGTTAATATTATATGACCAACACGCAAAGGTACCCGGTCAGAAAAATTATAATTCTTGTCACAATATATAAGTAGACTTATAATACACTACACATAAGTATTTACAAGCTTCCGTGCAGACTGTATCACGTAAAAACAGACACTCACACAGACAAGATTATTATTTACAAAACCTAAATACCGCCAAAAAACACTGAGCAGTTTTATTCTCGGTACAGTATGTATCTTTCATTGATCTAGGATTAAGTTCATTACACACTTTTCGTATCTCGTGTTATCTTATGTCCCCAGCATAAGCTTCGTAGTTCGTTGCTTGCGATTACTCATTTTGAATCCTTAGATTCCCCAGAGTATTCCACGAACGTAATGTAATGTTTTTCTGTTTATGAACAGCAGTGTTTTGAAAGTTTTCGCTCACGAGAGTCCACGGAAGGCGTTGCTACTAAGCGTACTGTCACTTCGATTGCACATGACACAATACTGAAGTTTTGCTCGAGTCAGGCAACTTTGGCTCGCGAGTTGACAGATGGCATATTATCGTAAGACTTTTATTTTACGTATTTACTGAAAATTATACAATAATTACGATAAAAAATTAATATATTTTCCTTCAAACACAGCTAAAATAAACACGATCTTAAGAAAATACTCAGAATAAAAATCACAAACTCCGTTAACGTCTTTCAGCAAGGAGCCTCTGGCATTCCGCAACCAACAGTCTCGCGCATGCGCAGTGGGAATTTCTTGGGCCTGTTTTCTATGTCAACCAAAATGTTGCTTTGGTTACTACTGTTTCCAAGTCGTGAGTCAAGGTCCTCCTTGTGGATCAGCTAACGTTGAAAAGATTGTAGCCAAAATTAAGCTTTTTCGAGTGAATAGAATGATTCAGTGAATTATTTACTCGTATTTTATTATGTAGACTTTCTTCTGTATAAAAATATAATGTTGGTACTAACTGTTAACGTTGGTTAAGCGTATAGGTAAAAATGAAAATATTTTGTTTACTTGTCCGATTACAACCGATCAATGGGAAGACATCACACGCGAGATTGTTGATGAACTTACGGGAGACTTTTACATATTTAATTGTACGAGATTTTTGTTATATATTACGTTATTTTAAAACGAATTACGTACATTAACTGTCAGGCGTACGTTGTAAATACGAAAAACGTTCTTAACTTTTATATATATATATATATATATATATATATATATATATATATATATATATATATATATATATATATATATATATATACAGTATATATATATATATATATATATATATATATATATTATATATATGTATATACAGTATATATAGGCACAAAAGCACGTTACATATTTCTTAATGTAAATTTTTGTATAGGTTAATAGCCTTGTTATGTAGTGTTGGGTGCTTGTCTGTACACGGCCATATATATAAATTATATAGTATATATATATATATATATATATATATATATATATATATATATATATATATATATGCTGTATATATACAGTATATATACAGTATATATATATATATATATATATATATATATACATACATTATATATATATTAACAGTCTCGTAGAAGCTTCAGGCTAAGCAAATAAAAAACTAATTAGCTAACATGGATAATAAAACTACACTGAGAACACAGCCCCCCCACCATACCTGTACACTACAGGTGTGTCCCCTAAATCACACAGGTAACCATAGCACTGCAACCAAATATTAAAAGCCACCTGCGGGTTCGACATGTCTCTGTCATTGATTTCTCATTTAATGCGGCTTTCCTTGGCTAAGAAACGAGTTGATTTATCATTATTTAGCGGTGCAAAATAACAGGTAATGGATTTTGTTAGTATTTACTTATGTCGGTGAGTAAGTGGAAGAGTTATAGAGTGAGTGGTTGAACGATTAAGTATATATATAAATATATATGTATGTACATGCATATATATATGCATATATTCATTTACAGTATATATAAGAATAAACCTATATATGCAATTTTTTTTTTTTGCGTCGCTTACGCTATAGCTCCTCCATCAATAATTCTACGTGTATACAGGTACATACATATACATATATATATAGGTATATATATGTATATTATGTATAAATATAAATATATACAGTATATATACACGTGCACACATATGCATATATATATATATATATATATATATATAGATATATTATATATATATATATATATATATATATATATATATATATATATATATATATATATCTATATATATACATATATATATGTATGTATATTCAACATACAAACAAATACAAAAGTTATCGTACTTTCTTTATTAACTTCTTTTACAGGTTATTATTAAACCAGCAATTTTAATATGTATCTTCAACTGTTTATTGTTTATTTGTCCGTGCATTTTTAAGAGCTTGAAAAAATTAATAGGCAAATTGTTGTTAAAATTCCTGTGACCGTTGGACATAGGTCAAGGTCAAGGTGCAGTCCATGTATTTTTTTTTTTCTACTAAAAATAATTCTTTTAGTTTTTTATTTTCTATTAAAAAAATCACTTTTAGATTTTTATTTTCTACTAAAAAATTAACTTTTAGATTTTTTATTTTCTACTAAAAAACGAACTTTTATATTTTGAAGAAAATTTTTGCAATCAAAGTTCAGTCTTTCACAATTCCGTTTTTTCTTTTTATTTTCTAGTTTCATAATATACAACTACGTCCCTAAATTATCGTGAATTTTTAAAGAAGTTTATGGAAATCAAAGAATTATTACTTCTAATAATATCTCATTTTTTTATTTCTTATCTCTGAAAAGCTTATCAATGGACTTTCATAACTTTTTTCTGAAACATATTACTATAGGCTCGCTTTATCATACTTCACTACGTCAGTACACCTCACGCGATGCACTGTAGGCAATACTTAAGGGTCTATGCGGCGTCCCTTCAGCTCTTAGATGCAACACTATTCATTCCTTTTACTGTACCTCCTTTCATATTCTCTTTCTTCCATCTTACTTTCCACCCTCTCCTAAAAAGTGTTCATAGTGCAGCTGCGAGGTTTTCCTCCCGTTACACCTTTCAAACCTTTCACTCTCAATTTCCTTTTCGGTGCTGAATGACCTCGTGGGCCCCAGCGCTTGGCCTTTGTCCTAAATTTCATATTCCATTCCACTGAAAGTTTTTTCTTAATCTTCCCTCTTTAACAATGAAGCTTCAGTCTATTCTTAAAATCTATCTTTAAGTTTCCACCTCGTTAAAATATTTTGTCTTCACTTTTCTTACAATTTTATTTTAATACAATTATTTTTTCCAGACGATTATTTGACTTTAATTTATCGTGAGTCATCATTTATTAACACAAAGATAAGGTAAGGTAATTTCATCCTGAATTATCATTTATTATTTATGATTGCTAAAATGACAGAGGTTATTGGTATTGAAAAGCAGCTTTGAACACGATTTATTTATTAAATTTCATCTTATAAACAAGTTACTCTCAATCTGGTCACGTCAATAATAAACAAGTAAACAATGGGCCGAAGTTTTTTCTGCGCGACCGAGTTTTCTGTACAGCCGCTACAGTGTATAATCAAGGCAACCGAAAATAGATCTATCTTTCGGTGGTCTCGGTATAATGCTGTATGAGCCGCGGCCCATGAAACTTTAGCCACGGCCCGGTGGTGGCATATCCTATATCGTTGCCAGAAGTACGATTGGGGCTAACTTTAACCTTAAATAAAACAAAAATACTGAGGCTAGAGGGCTGCAATTTGGTATGTTTGATGATTGTAGGGTGGACGATCTACATACCAATTTGCAGCCCTCTAGCCTCAGTAGTTTTCAAGATCTGAGGGCGGACAGAAAAAAAGTGCAGACGGACAGACAAAGCCGGCACAACAGTTTTCCTTTACGGGAAAACTAAAAAGATAAATTTATTGATTACAAATTCATATATAAGAAGGTTATTTATGATGATAGCTCTTCACAAGACTGAAAAATATTATTCAGAACTCTTAACATTATATCTAAGGTATAATATTTAAAGCATAGCTATTTTAAAGCTGTTAAATGAATATACATATCACAGAATTGTAATTTTATTTGGCAAAGGGGAAATAAAAGCATTATTTCATATTTTCCATTTTTCATAATTATTTTGTGTAAAAAGCCTGTAGAATACCTAATAAATCAATCAACATAAATTTATAATATTTCAAAATATAGTAAAATAAATTTATAATTATTGTACATCTGAGTAACCAGAGATACTGAGAAATATGCGAATTGGCATCCAAAGCGTCATCAGTATTGCCACCACGAGTGTTTGTATTTAAAATGCAGCTAAATATAAAACTTGTCCTTTTTTACATTAAATTAAAATTCAGTGAACATTATAGCTGTTGTTAGTAGATTTTGCTTTTCAATTAAAAATGGGGTGGGGTCTGAGCACTGAAGGTAGGATCAACATACTCAGAGCTTCAAATTTATTTATACATTTATGCCAAAGCAATGCACGCATATTCATGCACACATTTTGACATGGATCTATGCATCTAATAATTGCATCGTGGTTGCACATTGCAATGAAACTTAATCGTAAAAAGATAAACCTTTATCTCAGTACTAGAGTACAGGACTTTAATAATAATAATCAAAATACATAGGTTTTATAATCTTCAATAGATTTCATGTGCACTTACATCCATTTATACAAAAAAAAAACATGAGATCACGTGTGCTTTGGTATCTAAGATATTCTTTTATTATATGGATGCATAAATGGAATTATATATATACTGTATATATATATATATATATATATATATATATATATATATATATATATATATATATATATATATATATATATATATATATGTGTGTGTGTGTGTGTGTGTGTGTGTGTGTATGTATGTATAACTGAATCACGAAAATATGGAACTTGATAAATATATAAATAAAAGGCAAATGGCACGAAGGAAAGAGAAACAACGGAGGTGGTGCCAGGCCTTTCGACTAACTGTCCTTTACTTAGCAGACAGTAAGCAAAGGACAGTAAGTCGAAAGGCCTAGCATTACTCCTTCGTTTCACTTTCCTCCGTGCCATTTATATATATATATATATATATATATATATATATATATATATATATATATATATATATATATATATATATATATGTGTGTGTGTGTGTGTGTGTGTGTATGTATGTGTGTATCACTGAAAAGATGCATGAAATGAAATTATGTCTAATCTATATCAAGTCAATGGAGCCAAGAGCGTATGCTATAATAATTGCACATAACACAGCTACGAAAACCAAGATATTAGGCAATTTAAAACCTGTGACCCACTACTTAACTAGGAATCTGAACCACTTTGTTTCCTAGAAAGCTAAACAACGTTGCGAGCACTTTAGCCAGTTCGTTTGTTTAAGGTCCCACTGTTTAGCGTGGGTTCTGAAACACGTCTTACCAAGCTGGATAAATAGAATTTGAACTTAGTGTCTCACAGATGTGTATAAGGATGAATATGTTTAAGTGAATAATTTGTATAGTTCTTTTAATTATAACATTTAAGTCTTATTAATGTGTAATTTTAATGAATTAATTTTCACTTCATGTGGGTACCCATTTTAATTAACGAACTTAAGCTTTGGAAAGTACAAGGAACATTATAAAATACAACGAAATGCTAATTGGTAAAATATATGATTATAACAAAAAAATTTAATCCTGATAAATAAAATGCAAAAGACTAATGAGTAACAACTAAACATTTCAATGAACGAAAAGCATAAATTTACCTTTTCACCAACCCACTTCTCCATACATTCATTCCCTACCTTCCTTACCACTTTCATCATTCATATTATTCACTCGTCATAAAGATTTCCTTCTCCACCTTAGCTCAAAATTCATCTCTGCCGTCATTTCCATCTTACGAAAGCAAGACTTCGGTCTAATGCCACCGAACGCGCTCCGAGAAGAAAGTGGCCAGGGACTGTGCGCAGTCGAGGCCGGAGCAGATCTGTGATTGCTCTGAAAGGACCAGGTCTCCTTCCTGTAAACAAAAGACGAAGAAGAAGAAGAAGAGGTCAGTGTTATGAGGGAGCATTCAGTGCTGAATTTGACAACCTACGTCTGCTAATGAAGATTTGGATTTCTTGGTTTTTCAGTGAGGCCAAAAGCTCCATTGACTTATTTTTAGCTTTTTTTTTGTATCATTTGAAGGAAACCATAAGCAGAAATTATTACAATGACAGCAAAAAGGGCAAATTCGTTAAAGTGAACAGTGCTGTTATTCAGCAGTCCTTATGAAAATTGAAATTAACCAACTTTTGCATGAAATAACACCGTTCTGGCAGTTATAACTCGACCAGTGTGTCTGAAAGTTGCATTATCGTGCTCTGGCAACCTACAGCAATGAAATAGGATGCACTTTTAGCCTGTAGATTGCCAGAGTAAGATAATAAAACCCTCGGACTCACTGGCCTCAGTAATAGTGAAACCCTCTTGAAATAACTTAAATGGCAATGATAACATTAACTAACGGAGCCGAAAAAAAAATGGTGGGGAAAGATGACGACACAACTGATCCAAAGGCAAACAGAGATTACCCCATCTATATAACATTGATATCAATGGAATTTTCACCTCTGGGCTGCAGGTCAGCTGACGAACGAACTGGAGATGCTGAGTTCCCTCAATGAAGCAGATAGGGTCAGGGGTCAATCTGTCCAGCGGGCTGACGGAATCCAGCCACTCTTTCAACCACTGCAACTTGCAACTGCAGATCAGGGGATTATCTGTCAATTCAAATTCAAACCATTCGATATGAGAAAGAAGAGAATTGATAAGACTATGCTCTTTGTTTTTTGTGTCAATTTAAAAACATTGTAAATCAAGATATTCTGTTATTCGATTTTATATTGTTTAGCTTCTGAATATGAATAGGGGTTTATCTTTTTGATATAATAATAATAATAATAATAATAATAATAATAATAATAATAATAATAATAATAATAATAATAATTTTTATCTTTTACAGTATTTAGAACAAAGTTCTTGGTGGGATTCTATAGAATTTTGTTAAGAAAGGGGTGCTTGAGAGAGAGAACTTAACAAGAGAGGGGGGAGAAAGAGACAGAGAGAGAATCCCAACTCACCCGAGAGATCAAACATGAAGACGGTATTAATTATGCCCTGCACGGTACTCCTTGGCAGCTTCGTCAGATTGTTGTGGGCCAACATTAGGAATTCGACCGATTCCAGTTCCTGGAGGGCCTTGGGGGAGATGTCTTGTAGCCTGGAATAGCATACCTTGAGATGAGAGACTCTGGAATTCTCTACTTTCTTCTGTGGCTGCTCAGAGAACTTTTGAAACTACAGCAATGTTTTGTAATGGGTTTTTTGGGTTACAGAGATGTTTAGTAAATGGTTTCAAAATTATAGTAATTTTTTTATTATGAATATTTGAACTGTCCAGAAATAGTAGGTGATTCAGGAGGAGGAAATTGTTTAGATTTTAATTGTGTCTATTTATCAAATGAAAAAATCAATCTCTATAGGTTTTTGGGACTTGATTTTATTCCCTCTCTCTCTCTCTCTCTCTCTCTCTCTCTCTCTCTCTCTCTCTCTCTCTCTCTCTCTCTCTCTCTTCAGTTTAACCTTTCTCTCTGGACTCAGGTTCATAAAGAGCAATTGTATTCATCTCTCTCTCTCTCTCTCTCTCTCTCTCTCTCTCTCTCTCTCTCTCTCTCTCTTCAGTTATAATCTTTTTCTCTGGACTCAGGTTCATAAGGAGCAATTCTATTCATCTCTCTCTCTCTCTCTCTCTCTCTCTCTCTCTCTCTCTCTCTCTCTCTCTCTCTCTCCCTTTTCAGTCATTATCTTTCTCTCTGGATTCAGGTTTAAAATCAGCAATTCTATCCATCTCTCTTCTCTCTCTCTCTCTCTCTCTCTCTCTCTCTCTCTCTATATATATATATATATATATATATATATATATATATATATATATATATATATATATATATATACATACATTCAAAAATATTAAGCCCCAAATATCACTAATTACATAATTCTCTATACCCCGGGAATAACTTACAGCCAAAAGGAAATTATAAGCACTTATCAATTATAATTCCCCCGGGTGTAAATTATTCCCGAGGTATTTAGTGAATTAGATATCAAACGATATTTTTGGCTTAATATTTGTGAATATAAAAGAAAAGTCACTAGTATACAATTAACAAAAATATGCATATATGTACATATTAAACACTGTCAAACTCACTTGTTATTGTTGAGTTCAATATACCGCAAATGCTGGCCGAACTTGGAGAAAGAGTCGTCTTCTAATCTAGACAGTCTGTTATGGGAGAGGTCAAGATGGCGTAGGCGGGTCAGGTTCTTCAGAGTCTGCGCGGGAATGGAGGTGAAGTTGTTGTAGCTTAGGTCTATCCACTGCGTCGCATCTGGTGGAAGTTAGAATTGGTTGATTAGAATGTTTGTTGACTTCTGAAGTTTCTGTAGAAGTTAGAATTGGTTTAAAGTGCTTTTTGATTTTTGACGTTTCTGTAGAAGTTAGAATTGGTTATTTAAAGTGCTTTTTAAGTTTTAAAGTTTCTGAAGAGGTTAGAATTGATTGACTGAAATGTTTGTTGACCTTTGAAGTTTTACGTAGAAGTTAGAATTGGTTATTTAAAGTGCTTTTTGACTTCTGAAGTTTCTGTAGAAGTTAGAACTGATTTATTAAAATGTTTTTGACTTTTGAAGTTTTATGTAAAAGTTAGAATTGGTTATTTAAAGTGCTTTTTGACCTCTGAAGTTTCTGTAGAAGTTAGAATTGGTTATTTAAAATGCTTTTTGACTTCTGAAGTTTCTGTAGAAGTTAGAATTGGTTATTTAAAATGCTTTTTGACTTTTGAAGTTTGTGGTTAGTGTTATGGAGACAGCTAATGATTTAAAGAGTAAGGCAAGGAAAGATTGCTTCGTAAGTAGGGACGTTTGGTTGATACTGAAATGGAAATAGCTACGTTTTTGGTTGCATTAGTTAAAGATTGATATGAGATAGCACAAGGGTTGATATAAAAAGCAGAAAAAGCTACTTTTTTGGTTGTTAAAGGTTGAGATAAAATAGTACCATAGGTTGATATTTAAGTGGAAATAGCTATATTTCTGGTTGCATTTGGTAAAGGTTGATCTAAGATAGTACCTTGGGGTTGATATCAAAGAAAAAATACGTTTTTTGTTTGCATTTCCTAAAGGTTGAGATGGAATAGTACCGTAGGTTGATATGAAAGTGGAAAAAACTACTCTTTTGGTAAAGATTGAGATAAAATAGCAGAATAAACTATTTTTGTGGTTGAATTTGGTAAAGTTTGAGATAAATAGTTTCATAGGTTGTTATCAAAATGGAAAAAACTACTCTTTTGTGCATTTGTCAAAGGCTAATAAGCTAAATTTGTTTTACAGTGACTTACAACTGCAAAATATACTTGTTACGTATATATATGTTTGGGAAGGAATGCTGATCACATCGTTTTTATCACAAACAATAGTTTAAAATGGTCTTTATTCGAGTGAAAGTGGTATATTTAATGGTGTTCTATAAGACAGAACTAATGTAATGCCAATAAAATGTGATGTACGATAATTAACAGGAGTTTTTTCTCGAAAATCTTTGGCCTTGCTAAATCTGTAAGTCAAAATTATATATTAAAAATATACAACCACTTTCAGCAATGATCTAATCTACTCATTGAGGCAATTTAGATAGACTGATGCCCTTAAGAGCAGTCTAAGCGCTGAGTCATCAGCATCCATTGCCTAGCTACACCAGGTCTAGCGTGGGTGGAGAAGATACATGAAATTTTGGAAGTCAGTGCTTACTTTCCAACCCGACGAAGGAGAAATTACTCAACCCCTCCAGCTTGTTCTTCGTGAGGACGAGGTTCTGGACCCAAGACCCCCCGAAGGCGTTGTCCTCCACGGTTGAGATCAGGTTGTTTGAGAGGTCGAGTGTGTTCAGCTGGATCAAGCCTGGTCAGAGAGAGTTCAAGGTTACTGGTTAGATAAAACTATACTTTTGTTTTGTTTCGTTTTGTGCTGAATTGTTCATTTTCTAAACATCTTTTGTATGTATATATCATGTCAAACACACACACAGACACACACACACACACACACACACACACACATATATATATATATATATATATATATATATATATATATATATATATATATATATATATATATATATATATCACTCAATCACAGGTGAAGAAATAACATAACATACTGGGTGTAGGTCCTGACCGGTTTCGACTTTATTTCTAAGCCATTGACGAAGGACTGATACACAGTGGTAGACATTTATAATGTATATATATATATATGCCGGAGGACATATATACATACATATATATATGTGTATGTGTGTTTTTGTGTGTGTATGTGTGTGTATAAAACGTGTGTACTTAAAAGGTTAGTTTAGGTGAATAGATGAACCAGTAGTCTGTCTACAAGATGGCTTGGTCATGCAGTAAGAACTGAGAGAGAGAGAGAGAGAGAGAGAGAGAGAGAGAGAGAGAGAGAGAGAGAGAGAGAGAGAGAGAGAGAGAAAGGTATGCTTTAAAAAGTGTCAAGTAGAAGGAGAGGAAGAAGCCTAAAAAAACACTGATAAAAGAAGTGGCACAGGCATTTGAAAGGAAGGGCCTTCGGTAATTACTAAGGCTGACTGTTCTTTGCCCTTCTCGGTTCGCTTTTGCCTACAGTGAGACAATTAACAAATCTTCAAAACTCTCTGTAATCCTCAGAACTCATTTCCCCTTTACCTAGACGCCGGACATCACTCACCATCCTCTGTGTTCCCAGAGACTTATTCCTTAATAATTGAGACAATTTGGTATATTAGAAAAATAGAAAATAATTATTAGATAAGGAATTCTATCTCCTTTCTGTGTTCCCTGTAATGTTCTGTAATTTCTTTCAAATGAACACTATAATATTCTCTAGAAGCTTCAATTTTAAGTCAATGGCCCCTTTGGTGGGCTTGTTCTATATGAATAATAATAATAATAATAATAATAATAATAATAATAATAATAATAATAATATTATTATTATTATTAGTTTATTGTGGTTTTGTTCTATATATTATTATTATTATTCTTTATCAAGCTTCAGTTTCAAGTCAATGGCCCTAATAATGGGCTTGTTCCAAATGAATAAAGATTAATCTTCTCATAATAATTTAATAATAATAATAATAATAATAATAATAATAATAATATAATAATAATAATAATAATAATAATAATAATAATAATTACCTGAAAAAGCTTCTTCACCGATGTCTTCAATCTTATTCCCATCCAACTTGAGAACAGTCAAGTTGGCCAAGTTGAAAAAGGATTCCGTTGGGACGTTTGTTAATAAGTTGTTGGACAGATCCAGCATTTTCAGCTCCTGGAAGAAAAACAGGGTTTTATAATTTTATATATATATATATATATATATATATATATATATATATATATATATATATATATATATATATATATATATATATATATATATATATATTATGTCTGTGTGTGTGTAATTCATGAAACTGTATTACTGTGGTTATATTAAGACCCATTGCTCTCTCTCTCTCTCTCTCTCTCTCTCTCTCTCTCTCTCTCTCTCTCTCTCTCTCTCTCTCTCAGTCAAGTAGGAAGCCAATACCATTTTCTCTTTCTCCTCGTATTTTTCTTAACATCTTCATTCTCTCTCTCTCTCTCTCATCTTCCTCATTTATCTCTCTCTCTCTCTCTCTCTCTCTCTCTCTCTCTCTCTCTCTCTCTCTCCTCAATAGTCCTCTCATTTATCATAGCAGTTTCTTCTTGAAATCAGGTCTCTCTCTCTCTCTCTCTCTCTCTCTCTCCGTCCTCATTCTCCCTCATTAGTCCGAGAAATTATCACGACACTTTCTTCGAAATCGAAAAATCTCTCTCTCTCTCTCTCTCTCTCTCTCTCTCTCTCTCTCTCTCTCTCTCTCTCTCTCTCCTCAATAGTCCGTTCATTTATCATAGCAGTTTCTTCGAAATCAGGCTCACTCTCTCTCTCTCTCTCCTCATTAGTCTGAAAAATCATCATAACACTTTCTTCGAAATCAGCTTCTCTCTCTCTCTCTCTCTCTCTCTCTCTCTCTCTCTCTCTCTCTCTACCCGCAACAGTTGCCAAAAGCCAGGCTGTCGACGCGACTTATGTTGTTGCGTCCAAGACGAATTTCCTGCAGATTCTCTAGCTTGCCGAAGGCGTAGTTAGGGACCTTCTGGATTTGGTTGGAGCTCAAATGGAGAGTCTCCAAGGCTCCAAGATAGCTCAGGGAGTCTGTAGGGACCTGTGAAGTTA
The DNA here is from genome assembly GCF_040412425.1 of Macrobrachium rosenbergii. Taxonomy (NCBI): domain Eukaryota; kingdom Metazoa; phylum Arthropoda; class Malacostraca; order Decapoda; family Palaemonidae; genus Macrobrachium; species Macrobrachium rosenbergii. The sequence goes on along the minus strand of NC_089786.1, from coordinate 49,649,743 downwards.
TTGTGGAAGAGTACTATTAGTTAAGGAAATGGTAATTATTATTGTTGTTGACACTAGGACTACTAAGACTGATCCAAGTTTCCTAGCACTTACATGAGATGAGGCTGTCTGGCAACACTGTGAGGAAGGGAGGGTTTTTGTAAATGGCGTTCTTCAGTGGGGGATCTTTTGCGTAACTGTGCCATCGTGTCGGTTCTGTTGTGTTTAGGTGATGGTATCAATGAAATTCGTATAATTCAATCTTCACCAAAGAGAAATTTGAGATGAATGATGAAGTCGTATGATGGATGTTCAAGATATATTACGATACAAAATAATGAATAGAATTTCAGCTTGGTGGCACCTATCCTCCAGTCAAGGAGTCAGGTACTGTGAAAGCAGTGAGACAGAGAGTGAAAGAAGCATGGCGAAAATGGGAGTAACAGGAGTTGTTTTAGATAAGAAAATGCCATTAAGGCTCAAAAGGAAAATTTATAATACAGTTATCAGGCCCGTACTATTATATGGGGCAGAAACTTGGGCACTTAAGAGGAAAGAGGAGCGACTGTTGGAAAGAACCGAGGTGAGAATGGTGAGATGGATTGCTGGAATATCACTACTGGAAAGGAGGGAGAGTCAAGATAGAAGAAGAATGTGTGGTATATGTAATGTAAAGGAGAAGACTACAGGGAAGCTTGTCTGAGATACTATGGCTATGTAGTAAGAAGAGAGGTGGAACCAATCAAGAGAGCTAAGAACATGCCAGTGATGGGGAGGAGGAGGAGGAGTGTGGGGCATCAGCAGATCAGATGGATGGATGTAGTGAAGAGGGATATGGGTGAGGTGGGATGGGGGGAAGAAGATGCAGAGAATAGAAATAGATGGGGAAAGTTGACTCGAGCGGCTGTCCCCGTTATATAGTGGGATTAGTAACGTCGAAAGAAGAAGAGGAAGAAGATGAGTCTTGAGCTCTCGTAATTATGGTCGTGCTATACCAGATTCCATTAGCTTCTTTCCGTGATGGATCTAAGTTTTAGGTTAGTGATAACAATAACTTATAGTAACTATAACTTTATGGTATACCTGGCAATTATTTTCAGACAGATTATCTAGTTATTGTTTTAATTATAAGCTGAGGAATTGCAACTACTATCCCAGAAGCTTAGCATATTTGCCTTGATACTCGTGTCCAGAAAGCAGATTTCAAACCAGACACTTCCTTCAGCTATTGTTGTCAAGAACGAGTTCCCTATAACTTAATGGTATACTTAGCAATTATTTTCAGACAGATTAACTAGTTATTATTTATTATAAAAACGATAAAATTGCTAGTATTATCACCAAGGCTTAGCATATTTGCCTTGATACTCCTAACTGCAAAACAGATATAGAACTAGACTCACCTCCTTCAGCTCGTTGTTGTCAAAGACGAGTTCCCTAAGCGAGTTCCCGAGCCCAGCGAAGGCCTTTTCACTGATGGCGCCCAATTTGCTACTGACGATAACCAGCTGTTCGATCTCTAGGCCGTCGAAAGCTCCTTCAGGAAGATCCTCGAGATCAGAGTCCGCGATCTTCATAGCTCTGATCTGAAGGCGCCCTTTGGCGACAGCTCCAGCGATTTCGAGGAGCCGTTTGGCGTTCAGGCTGTGGCAGGTGAAGTACAGAGCTGGGCAAGAGAAAGAAAGAGCGTCGTTTTGTATATATTTTGGGATTTATAGTAAGTATTCGTGAGGGTCCTCACTGCTCCAGCTAAGAATAATGACAGAAAGAGTTTTGATAATGATTATAAAGGTGTCAGTGGCTAAAATAGAGACCTCAGCGTGATGGTCGTTGGTTTGGAAGAGGGACAAAAACAACCAAGTTGTTTCAGCATCGTAAACAACGCTGTACTTTAATTAAGCCTTGTGCTTCGTTCATTTGTTATCATCAGTATTAACATTATTTTATGATTTTAAATCTCAACCTACTACCATCCTTAGTACTATCAGTCACTGCTACTACTGTGACGACTATTTTAAGAATTCTCACCATCAATTTCACGGCACAAACAAGGCCTGATCTCATCCTCAGGAGGACACTTGTCCTCTTCTTTCCTCTGGGAGCAGCGCTGGTGCCCACGGCGATTGCCACAACCAGGTAGAAGAAGAGGAAGACGAACCGCTTCGATGATGACACTGCTGTCACAGTGCCGCATCTTCTCTCCCGTAACTGTGTCATCGCTTCGGTCCTGTTTTGTTTTGGGGAAAAGTAACATTTAAATTCAAATGATTTAATCATCACTACAGAGGATTTTGAAATGAATAATGAATTCGTACGATGGATGTTCAAGATAGTTGACGATAGAAAATGGTGAGTAGAATTCTAGCCCAGTGGCGCTTATAGTCTCCAGGTAAGGATTACTGAAATTTACGACAGAAGACATTTGCTTTTATTTATATTGGCGAAAGAAATTAAAAGCACACACCACCTCGCATGCATAAAGTGAACATGCACATGCAGAATAATGACTAATCACTGCTAATGCGGATCTCATGGCTGTTTGCCTAATCATGCAACTTTTTTGTTATAAT
>NC_089786.1:49532194-49642194 GCF_040412425.1 Macrobrachium rosenbergii | reverse complement strand
GAGAGAGAGAGAGAGAGAGAGAGAGAGAGAGACAACGTGAATACCCAAAATTAACTGGAATATCTTAATTCGAAACTGTCAAATATCCGTATCATCTAAAGAAAGAGGCCAACAAACCCACACACACACACACACACACACACACACACACACACACACACACACACACTCAGACAGTCTGTTTAAACTAAAAACGCGAGCAGCAATTCTTTATGGAGTCCAACGGACACGCCCTAGCCATTCCACGCGAGATTGCGTGGCCTGACTATGTTATTAACTTGACCATTGCTCTCTGTAATGCATTACCATTATTACCTCAGCATTACGTCCCTGCGTTCGTTATTAACGTCATGAACAACCAACCTTCTATTTGATTAAATATTCCAGGGTTTTTAACTCCGTGCTCAAGGAATTAATGTTGTGTGTACAGAGCTGTTGACCTGTAGTGACTACAGATGTGACGTTTTTACAGTGATCAGTGATGGAAAAGAACAGGTAATTATAGGTAATTATAAATGAGGAAGGAACTTTTTATGAATTATAGAATGTTGAGGGGGTCTCTCTCTCTCTCTCTCTCTCTCTCTCTCTCTCTCTCTCTCTCTCTCTCTCTCTCTCTCTCTCTATATATATATATATATATATATATATATATATATATATATATATATATATATATATATATATATATATATGATTAAGTTTTCGGACTGGCTGTAGGCTCTCCAATCCCGAGCATTCAAGCATAAGAAACCATTCGAAAATTTGTAAAACATATATTGATAGAAACGATTTCTGTATATAGGCCAAACAACTAATATATATCCTGGAATCACTATTTATTACTGGTTCCTCAGTTAAATACCTCCTCCACTCAGCTGTACCTGAGTTAAACTTTTTTTATGCATGCCTTCTTGGTATAAGGTTGGTTAGTGGTCTTTGATTTTGCTTTTATGTTTTTGTTTGTTTTTTTTCTTTTTTTTTTTTTATCTTGTATTTTAACTGTATGTATTTTATGGATTTTATTGATTTTAAGAGTAATTTTTAAAGTAATTTTTATTCATTATTTAACAGATTCCCTGATGATGTAATAAAGCTTTTTATTACTAAACGTTGAAATAAAGAATTATGTAGAGATGAATACGTTTCCATGGTCCACCTTGGCGCTAAATAAACATATAGCATATATATATAAATATATATATATATATATATATATATGAATAATGTGTGTGTGTTGTATAATACTGTATGTGTATATATGTTGCTATTTTATATACAATGTACTGTATGTACATGCATGTATACAGTACTCAGTGCTTCTAATAAGGTGGGTGGCTCCCGGAAAGAAACAGGATAGCAGTCACTGTTAAATTCCTCCCTTACCTGCTGAATAAATTATGTACGGGTTCATAACCATTTAATCTTGCTATTTTACAATACAAAAAGCCTGATACAGATGAATACAGCTCAGATGTGTCTCCTTTTAACAGGCTAGGGGTTATTTTGGATCAGTGGTTCTTAAACTTTTTATTACCACGCCCCCTCTAAGGGTTGGTCCTTCCCTCCATGCCCCACGTCCCCCTTGCATCTATGAGTAAAATTCCCTCCCAGATTTAAAGGAAAAAAAAAAAAAAAGAGAATGGGTGTTTTTCTTCTTTTGGGAATGAATCAGTGAGATACTTGACACTGCTTCTTAGCGACTCTTGTTAAGAGAATAACGAATACAATTAGAGAATTTTTAATTATTCCCTAAGGCTCGCACCCCCTTTGGAAATTGCTGACGCCTTCCTAAGGGGGCGCTCCCCAAGGTTCAAGAACCACTGTTTTAGATTGACAGGGACTATCTCTCAGCTTTTGGGAATAAAATTCTACTTACTGTTTTCACGATTAAAGTCTTCAGAAACGTCAAGTGAAGTTTTGAAAGACTTCGTGTAATAATCTCTTAGCTAAACTTTTTTCTATAGCATTTCATTTTAATCTCCAAACACTTAATCTTGACTAAAATTTGGATTATAAACTACATGGCAATTTCCTTTGGGTCTTACTAAAACAGTCCGAAGTCCTACTGACAGGTATTTATCCCTAACCAATTTTAACTCGACTAGATTACCTGTCTTCCTTTATTCCGTGACAGTTTTAAGGTTGAATAAGCACCGATGAGATGCTGAGTTACTTTAAATAATGGTTAAAGATGCCTGGGGTAAGTTAGGTTAGGTTAGGTTGGGTTATGTTATGATGGAGAGAAATTTTCCAGTTGTTTACTCTTTCTCGGTTTAAATCTCAAGGTAAGATTGTTCAACATCTAAAATACTTTTTCAAATTTCTGAATATTTCTAAAGATGTAAAACGAAATAATCAGCAACTACAAGATGTCCCCATATTGATATCATGAACATTACTTAACAGTAAATTTATAAAAAAAAAGCCCTATAAGTATGTATGATTTGTTTACATTTAATCTTTTTTGGGGGTGGGTAACCCCAGAAAGTGTCAGCCTTTTGGTTCTCAATTAATTGGTTTTCAGTTAGTCTGTAGGGATGAGGTTGCTAGCCTCATGTCTTTTCCACCCTGCTGGCTGCCTACGAGAGCTGGTTAACTGCCCGGTATCTAATTCCCTGCCCAAGTCAACAGAATCCCAATGGAATCTGAAGGAATTGGTCTAAGGAATGAATGGATTGTGTGGGCCTGCCTTTTTCATTTGAGAGTCACATTGATGCATTCCGAAAAAGTGACAAATTATATTTTATTATAGGTGTAAAAGATCCAATTGTTTATGACGTATGCAGTCATTCAATTTGCAAAAGTATTTAATCTGGTTAAATTTTTCATATTTATTATATTAATTTCCTTGGCTGCCTTTCTGTGTGTGTGTGTGTGTGTCCATCCCTCCCCCTTCCCCCTCCAGCTGAAGATGACTTCACATGATCCTGGAGTCCTTAAGACTTCAAGAAGCAGTGACGTTGCTATGGGGGGCCAGGGCGGGCCCTGGCACCCCCAGTCAGATGCTTGGCACCCCACTGGCCCCCAAATTGAAATTCCCTTTGCAGCTAAACGTTAACCCTTACAGTTTTGGATCCATTTGTATATAGTAAGAGTTGAAAATTAATTGAAAATTGAGCTCTATAATTTCAAATACAGGTTTACTAATTACTAATACTATTATTTTCCTTCATTCACATGGATATACTACATTCCAGAATAGTATATTTTACTAAGTACAGAATTGGTACAATAGTTTTGTGTAATTTTCTTTGGCACTTCAAAAAAATATCTTCGCCCCACCTAGGGACCCCCACAGATGGAATGCCAGCTACGCCACTGTCAAGAAGTCGTTATAATCCAATGGACGTTTCTCCAGGAACGCTTTAGGAGCTGAAGACGACTTCAGAGGATCCTGGAGTCATGAAGACGTCTTATAAATATAAGTTGCTTGACCTCTAGAATTTATATGAAGTGTTTAATTAACCTCATGTGGTAACTTTAATCATCTGAATTATGAGGATGACAGTAAATAGTACTCCTGTTATACAACTTCAATGTTAATTACATCAGAACTTTAACAAGGAACCAGCAAATACCCTTGCTCTTGTTTTGAAAATCAGCTTACGCCATCAAACAACATCGATATCAAGTTTTAAAGTAAGTAGAGAGACCCCTTGAGACACACACACACACACAAAGAAAAGTATATGATTAAAATTGGTACTTGCATCAGATTACACTAGGATACCATAAAATTGTTGCTTTATCATTTTCTATCGACACATTTACTAAAATAGAAAATGAGATTATTTTGGGATACTATTCTATTATCTTTCCCTGCCCTCTCATCTTTCTCTCTCTTTCTCTCACACACACACACACACACACATATATATATAATTTATATATATATATATATATATATATATATATATATATATATATATATATATATATATGTATATATGTAAGGACCGCATGCAATCCTGCGGGCACACGTGTGGGTGAATCATCCATCGGACAGATACAAGACAAGGCATTCCGCTTTCTCTCTCTCCCTCCCGTGCGTCAGCTGGAGGGGAGCGCTCGAAGGAACGCAACTTCTACCATACAATATTCCTGTCTGTTTCTCTCTAACCATTGTTGTCTCGATTCATGCACAATCACCATTACTTGCATTGCCATGCAAGCATTCCAATCATGTATATGGTCATAATGTTCCACCGAATCTTCTGTTCTCAAACTATGTATGTTTCTGTTTGTGAAGACGCCAAACGTCTCGCCATTTCACATATATTATGCTACTGCATTGTATTCATTAATCTGTCTCGAATCTCATGCAAATGTCCATATGTTGAATTTCATGGCCTTTCCATTGATAAATGTTTTATCATTGTACGTTTATTATGTCTCTCACAATCGCCATCTGTTTGTCTGTCGACAAGCACAGATGTCCGAAACATAATCTCTGTTTTGCCTTGTTTCTGAGTAGAATCTACTTTGCGGCTCGCACTGTATATATGTATACTATATATATATACATACATACATATATATATATATATATATATATATATATATATATATATATATATATATATATATATATATATATATATATATTCAGGATGAAGTTGCTAGCCTCATACCTTTCTTGCATTATTTTCTTCAATTCTTCTGAAATGTTTTTCCTTGTTGCAGTCTTCAGTTAATTCTTTACCTTATTATAGAAAATGCTTATAATAATCTTCTATAAGTTTTCCCTTATTTTTCCTTTTACATTTTCCTGATTCTTTTACAAAAAATTGTCATCGATTTTCTGTAGTTAGAATTAATTTTTCCTTAATTTATTTTAGGATTACTTACTGCACACACACACGCACACACATACACACACACAGAGTTGTGGGGGAGAGAGAGAGTAGAAAATATAACGACACTCAGAGGAAAATGTTACTCATATGTCACCTAAAAGAAATCTTTCTATGGCTATTTCGTGATATTCTTTCTAAATAAGTTGTTTCTATAAACCAATGAAATCTGTCATTAACATGCTTCATCTCTCTCTCTCTCTCTCTCTCTCTCTCTCTCTCTCTCTCTCTCTCTCTCTCTCTCTCTCTCTCTCTCTCTCTCTCTCTCTGAAGCCCAGGCAGGCAAAGAATTCACCTTTTTTTTAATGAAGCCAGGAGGAATAGAAAACGTCAACATACGAGTACAGATAAACTGTATACTATATTTTCTGGTTGATTACACAGATTACAAAGAGTAATTAGTTTATATAGTACTTTGCTCTACGTGTCTGTCATAAATGATGCCATGAAGGAAAATTAAACACTGAAGAAAGAGCATGAAAGGAAACCAATAGGAAGGAGAATTCGGAAATGTGCAGACGACTACGCAAAGAAAACGGAGGTAAGCGCTAAGCTGAAGAAAAGGAATAGTGGGAATCATGGTTCACAGAAACGTTGCGTTTCATGTGACGAATACCGATTTTTTTGTTTCCGTTTATACCGTTGGTCTATTTTAAAATACTATGATCAAAGAGAAAATATTCTGTTTTTAGGCCAACAGCTAAGCAAAATTGCACCATAAAAATTAAGAGACGATTGTATTAAAAGTATGGCTCTTCAGAATACGCTAGACTCAAATGAACGTTGTTTACATATTAATTATTGTTTTTAAAAAGGCTATAAAAACTACCAGGAAAGAGTAAACAGACTTTACTGATCTCGTGCAGTTACTGAGATGTAATCTTTAGATGATTCTGAGATGACTTGTCAAGATAATCACGAGATAGACGATACTTATGAGATGGTCTATCAATGATCAAGAGATAACCTTTCAATGTTTTTACAGAATAATCTGCTACTGACTACGAGATGACATTTGGATAACCACAGCCTGGACTTCTGGTGATTACAAGGTTAACTGATGATCATTTCCAAATAATCCTGTAAGCACGAAATGGCACCAGATGCAACCATTGCCAAAATGGATAAATATTTATTGAAATTCTCTTTCTCTGCTTATTTAAACATTTGGTTCCTAATAGGCCTATAAGGTCGATGAAAAAGCCATAAAATCGATTTTGAATAAAAATATTTTTTTCTGTTATTCTTATAAAATTAATAACATTATGAAACAATTTTTTTACAGTTAATCACATGATTTATTAACGTTTTAATAATAGTTGAAATTTATGTTCGATTTTTATATACTCTTAGGATTATATATAAAAGAGTCGACACCAAGTGTTATATCTTTTGATGGTTGAGTGGGAAAGTCACTGTTTATATCTGTATCTAACCCAAAAAAACAGTTCGAATCCTGGTTGGGACAGATGTGTTTATCATATTATATAACTTCCCTTGGGTGTAAGTTATCCAGAGGTAAAGTGACTTTGACATTAAGGGGCATGTGTTACTTAATATTTGAGAGTATATAAAAATCATATGTCAGATAGTGACATATATATAAATTTCCATACATAACACACACACACACACACACACACACACACACACACACACACATATATATATATATATATATATATATATATATATATATATATATATATATATGTGTGTGTGTGTGTGTGTGTTATATATTTATATATATATATATGTGTATGTATACATACACAACTATATAAATAAATATATATATGTATATACACATGTGTGTTTGTGTGTATTCTTTCAACACCCATAAATGCAATACGTTTTGATAACATAAAAACGAAAAGAGTCAAAACAAACAATGAAAATTTTATTTGAGCACAATCACGAATACCGAACTCAATATATATGTCAAAGCGTTCAGCTGTTTGCAGCTTTTACCAGCGGTGTTGCCTCGGCAAATTGTTGGACTGTTCCATCACCTATCACATTTGAGCGAAGAATACTTTACCTTTAAAATATGCAAAACGTTTCGAGGTAGGAGAATTTGCGTTTGGGAAAACAAATGGTTTCGTTTTTTATTCAGAAGGATATGGCCTGGAGATCGAAGTCAAATACTTGATAATAATTATGAAATGTTTATATATATATATATATATATATATATATATATATATATATATATATATATATATAGTGTAGTGTGTGTGTGTGTGTTTATGTATGTATTTTAACTAATCCTACATAATATATAGGCCTATCACTACAGATCCATGGAAGTTTATCATCGTTGTAGGTCAGTCTGAAAGTATCATTCTCCTTGAAATCGATGTTGTTCTTTTTCTGTTTCATCTTCACGTTATTTACAATATTTTTTTTTTTTCACCTGATGTTATGCCACCTGCTTAAAGCGTCTTACTTCTTGTACTTAAAAACAAATGAAAAGACTATCCTTATCCACCATTGCTTAAAGAAAACGGAATTAACTCCATAATAATGACTTCAATGTACCAAAGTCCTGTCTTTGAATATTGATGAAATCGTGTCTCTCATAAAATATTAGCCTATCTGAACTCTAGGTCTGAAGTCGTCGCTACAAACAGGAGAGTTTAATTAATGTTACTTATTATTGTATCCTTAATTTATGTTTAATGCTTTTCATTCTGTGAATTAAATTATAAATCTTACCAGAGATTAAAGAAATAAAAAGGGCACCACTGTATCTCAAGTTAATAAATATTGCAACACTTGTCTTTTCTTGCAATAGATGAATCGTGTAGGTTTCTCAAAATATATATTTTTTTATAGATTTGCCCTAATCATAATCTCATGCAGCCATTCCAACGATTATTATAAACAAAAATTAAGCACCAAAACATTTCGGCTCACGTCACAGTGATCTTGAGAAAATATTGATGGAAAAACCCGAATGTTAACTATTAGCATTATCATGTCAACGAAAGCTGCTATCAAGTTGTAGACTCCTAATCATTCATTTTTCACCCAGATGTTTGTTGAGTTTCTGACAACCAAATTAGCTCTATGTCTATTGTGTCTATTGTGACTCGAGGGAAGATAAATATTCATGAAATGTATAGTACAGTATTATGCATTTGTTGATGCACCTGTTGTCTCTTATTTACGTTGTTTTTCACCTTTCTTCGTTGATTCGAATATAATCTTTAGAGGACTGGTTCGCAGGTTCAAAGAGTACGACAGATATCGGTGATTGCATGTTTTGCATGTTAAGATAAGCTATAAATAAAAAAAAGTGAAGTACACGTTTTTTCTGTTCCTTTCCTTGTTTTTTCATCTTTCATCGTTATTTGGAATATAATCTTCAGAGGCCTGCTTTGTAAGTCAATGAACATGACAGATATCGGTGACTGCATGTCCTGAATGATGAAATAAGCATAAATGGCAAAAAATAAACAATAAACAAGACAAGACGGAGCACCCGTTGTCTCTAGCTGTTATTTTCTTTATTTTACATCTTTCTTCGTTAATTCGAATATAATCTTTAGAGGCCTGCTTTATAAGTCAATAATAAATGACAGATACCGGTGATTGCATCTTCTGCATGCTAAAATAAGCATAAACGACAAAAACAACAAAAAAACAATAAACATAGCTCGCCACCACACGCAGCCTGGGACCGTTGCATGTCTGCTAAATACAGCCCGGGACCACCCCAATTTCCCTGGGCCCACCTCATGAAATCCATCATTTCGTGATGATCTGACTCCATACATTAAATAGACGTTGATTTACGCCATTATTAATTTGGCTTTAAGGAGGATTATTGTTAAATAGGGAGAAAACCGGCCGGGGGGGGGACATCGGCGGGTGGAGCCTAAACAAAGCCTGGGGAAGGCGGTCTGCTTGGACGGTCCACGGGGGACACGTCCTGCAATTTGGACTTTATTCGCCATTTTGGTCCTTTAAATAGTGCGCATGAGTTCGGTGAGTGAATCGCGACTATTTCTCACCCCTTTTTGTTCAATCTTCCGCCCGGGGTTCATCATTATTGCTTGCAATATCACCTTTAATGAGGGTTTCGTCTGCCCGGGATGTCGTTCCCGAATACGAATCTCTTTATTTCGCAACGTTTCGATGTCAAGTTGACCCGTTCGAGGTCATGGTAGGTCAGCCTCGACCGGGGTAGCCATTAATTTCGATCATGCTTTTCAGTTTATCGCGTCTTGGAAACGTAGGACCGGGGCTGGTTGGCGAAGGTAGCCTAAAGTAGGCCTGCCGTAGCCTCCCGCTTTCGGGTGCCCCCAGGTCATGGCTCGAGTGACCTGACCTAGCTTTTGAATGAGCTGACCTGTCCTGTGGCAGAATTAACCTGCCTTAACATAGGCCAAGGTGGCCTAAAGTAGCCTACTGACATAGGCCAGGGTAGCCTAGGCCTGCCGTAGCCCACAACATTTGGGCACACCTGACCAAGACTCGAGTGACCTGACCTACCCTTGAGTGACCTCACCCAGCCTTGAGTGATCTGACTCAGGATTGAGTGACCTGATCCACCCTAGAGTGACCTGACCCAGCCTTGAGTGATATGACCCAGCCTTGAGTGACCTGACCCACCCTTGAGTGACCTGACCCACCCTTAAGTGACCTGACCCTGCCTTGAGTAACCTGACCCAGTGACCCATCCTTTAGCAACTTGACCCAGCCTTGAGTGACCTGACCCAGCCTTGAGTGACCTGACCCAGCATTGAGTGATCTGACCAAGATTCGAGTGACCTGACTGAGCCTTGAGTGACCCGACCGAGCATTGAGTGATCTGACCCAGCATTGAGTGACCTGACCCACCCTTGAGTGATCTGACCTAGCACTGAGTGACCTGACCCACCCTTGAGTGACCTGTCCTAGCCATGAGTGACCTGACCCACCCTTGAGTGACATGACCTAGCATTCAGTGACCCGACTTGTCCTGTGGCCAGGTTAACCATCGTAACATCAAGGCCAACAGGTGTAATTTTAATGTAGCCTAATAAAATTTATCTGTAAAATACAGTTTTTGGTAATTCTAAGCCGGCTGTCCGTGGTTAGCTAGACTATGGCAATTGACGTTTTCCTATGTTATTTTACTTCCTTTAGAGGAATTTAAAGTAATATTTTGTCGGCCAGCTGTAACTAAGCTGTCATTGACCTTTGAAGACTACACGACTTATTACCTAACTAACGTGGGGTAGGTCTAAGCCGGCATTCGCGGCAAGCCCCCACCTCCATAGCTAATAATCGGCAAAATTGTAACCAGTAAACCCCTAAAAATACCAACCTAACGCACCCTAGAGGTGTTTACTGGTTACAATTTTGCCGATTAGTTATGGAGGGAGGTGGGGGCTTGTCATGAATGCCGGCTTAGACCTACCCCGTTAGGTACTTAAGTCGTGTAGTCTTCAAAGGTCAATTACTGATATATTTACAGCCGGCCGACAAAATATGACTTTAAATTCTTGTAAAGCAAGTAAAATAACATAGAAAAACGCCAATTGCCACAGTCCAGCTCACCGCGGACAGCCGGCTTAGAATTACCCAGTTTTTTTGGTAAAACTGAAGACGTCTACCGTAATTTACTGGTTCTGTAGCTAGGCCTATCAGTTTACGTTCGAAATGGGCACCGTGTTTAGTACCAGCTCTTTGGGGATGAACGTAAAAACAAAATGCAAAAGATTAAATATAAACACAAATAAAATGCATAAACATAAACAAAAACATAAGCAAAGGAGTGAATATTGCCGTCACTGACTGGAGGGAACCAGGCTGCGGCAGTTGTCTTCAGTTTAACAGTCATTTTATAATTTTTTTTTATGATTTAGGGATAAACATTTTTGGCATTCATAACCAAATTTTCTTCTTGATTGGGGAAAGGATTGTTAACCCATTTCAACTCTCCTATGCCCGTAACTAACAACAGACCTAATCAGTGACTGCAGTTGATGGAAATTCAGGATTTTTGGGGGTTTAAGGACTAGAAAAACTGCTTAATGTAAAAGGGTTGGCTACATGAAGATATTGTTCATAATAGAACGTTTGTGTCCAAACAATATAGAAAAGGGTAAAACTTTACTTCATTTGCACGGCCTGATTCCCGCCAGTTGTCGACCGGGACAGGTTCCTCATACATAAATAGACATAACCTTTACTATAAAACCAGGTTCTGACCTAACAAAATTTAACCTACCTAACCTAACTTGAGGGTGACATGCCGTGACCTGGTGGGGGAGGGGGGCCAAAGGCCTTGACCTGCCCCAGTAGGCAACTGGTGGGAATCAAGCTGCGCAACTAAAGTAAACTTTTACCAAGAGTATAGTGTATATGATGCAGTACAGTTGAGATAATTTGAGAAATTCACCATCTTTTTTTTTTTTATGTATGCCCGAGGAGCTGGTACTAAACAAAGCGCCCCACAGAGCTTTTCTCTGTAAAATAAAAGACGGTAAATTTCTCAAGTTATCTCGCCTGTTCTGCATCATATATAGTACACCCTTTTCCAGATTGTTCAGTCGAAAAATTCCATTAACAAACAATATCTCCTTGTGGAGCTCTCCCTTAGAATTGCCAACACATGAAGTCACTTGCCGTAGGGCAAGCAGATGCCTAAGATAGAATTCAGTGCAGGATGAAGACTGTTGGCTGACCGCATATGAAGATGGGATTAAGGTCGTACAAAGGAGGAAGATTGTATCCTAACGTGACCAGACCTTCCTGACCTAACCTGACTTGAGATGCTATAAATCATGACAACTTGGTAAAACTGAAGACTACTCTCGCATCCTGGTGGTTTGGTGACTGCCAATATAATGGGTGCCATGTTTAGTACCAGGCCCTTGGGGATGAAAGTAAAAATATAAACAAAAGAGGGTGAATATAATAAACGTAACCAAAAGGCAAACGTAAACGAAAGGGAGTGAATATTCTGGTCAGCAACTGGTGGGAACCAGGCTGTGGTAGTAGACTACAGCTTTACCTAGCCTAACCCTAAGACTATGATTTCTCACTGTTATCCCCGTTATTGTTAGACTTAGGTGTGTGTGTGTGTGTCTGTGTATGTAATTTGTTAACCATTTCTGATAGAAGTAATTGCTAGTTTTGTCCAAATAACTCCAGAAAAAATCAAGAAAAATCTGTTTTACATTTAAAACATACCCACATCCAGGTGCAATATTCATTTATAGTCAGGGTCATTATGTTACATCCAAGCTATCAAAAGTCCTGGCATTTTTCACATACCAAATAATCCACAGTTCACAATAAGGGTGCCTAAGTGTTTTTAGAAGATGCTTTTATCCAAGTAAAGATCAAGGCACTATTGTGACTGCCTAATTTCTGAAATTACCAATGAACTCTTCTGATCTTCTCTAATCTTAGTTGGTATAGATATTTGTGTTTTTTAACATAAAATTGTTTCATTTCTTTAAAGTCTTTGCTGATCAAATTTGTGAAATAGTTTTGCCAGTAAGCTTGATAACTCTTTGTGATTGCATTTTGAATTGGTATTCAAAATAAGTTCAGTAGGCTAGCCTACCCTTTTCTCAGACATGACTAAATATATGATACAGGCAGTCCCAGTTTAATGGTGGGGTTCTGTTCCCAGCTGAGCGCCGCTAACCGAAAATTGGCGGTGATAGCGCTGATAAACTGCTTAACGGCGCCGCTAACTGGATATCGGTGCCAATAAACCGTTTACCGACTCTGGTAAACCGCCTACCGACTCCAATAAACCGCTTACCGGCACCGAAAATCTGGTTAAAACCGTTGCTAGCCAAGCGCCGTAACACCAAAACGCCGTTAACCGATGTGGCCGGTAAGTGGGGACTGCCTGTACATGAAGTACACTAAACTGTTTCTCTTGATTTTAGGGCTTATATGTGATGATAGCCAAATACTGTAGATTCATATGAAAACATTCTCTTACAGTTACTGATCCAACTGTAAAGGTATGATCCATGGTCATCTGTCACATCCCTCCAGTGTTTACACACCTTGTGATGAGCATTAGACTTGGACCATCGACGGATGGTCTCTTGTCTGTCAATTTTTCTTAAGGTGCATTTAACGAGATCCTACACACTCACAATTGATCCCAGATCCTCTTTTCCTGCTGAGAGCCACCAGGTTTGCTGAAATGCAGCACTAACATGCAGTAAATGGGCCTTACTGTTGAACTTCTCAGTTCCAGAGGTCCTCTATTTCTCACACCGTTGAACGGTGGAGCAGTTTCCTGGAGGTGCTGTGTATTTAGAAACTGGAAAGTTAGAGCGAAGATGCAGTGCATTGCTGTCCTAAAGCAATTCTTGTATTTTGCTTACAATAATATCTGTTTATTTATTAATTTGTTAATTTATTTTTTATTTTCTAATAATTGATCTCTTTCTGTATATCTGATTACCTTCTGTTACTACTTTCATGAACACCATATTCTTTGGAAGCTTGAATTTCAAGTCAATGGCCTTAGTGTGCTTGTTCCTTATGAATTGGTTCATCTTCTGAATAATAATAATAATAATAATAATAATAATAATAATAATTATACAAGCTCTGGGATAAGACTAGCAGAGGTTAACAGCAGGAGAGGGATCTTTCAAGGTGACTCACTGTCCCCACTACCCTTCGTAGTAGCCATGGTTCCCATGACAAAAGTACTGCAGAAGATGGATGCTGGGTACCAACTCAAGAAAGGAGGTAACAGAATTAACCGTCTGATGTTCATGGACAACATCAAGCTGTATGGTAAGAGCATCAGGGAAATAGATACCCTAATTCAGACTGTAAGGATTGTATCTGGGGACATCAGGATGGCGTTTTGGAATAGAAAAATGTGCCTTTGTCAACATACGGAAAGGCAAAGTGACTAGGACTGAAGGGATAAAACTACCAGACGGGAATAGCATCAAACATATATGAGACAGGATACAAATACCTGGGAATAATAGGAGAGGATATAAAACACCAAGAGATGAAGGGCATGATCAGGAAAGAATGTATGTGGAGACGTAGGGCGATACTGAGGTCAAAACTCAACGCTGGAAACATGACGAAAGCCATAAACACATGTGCAGTACCAGTAATCAGATACAGCCCAGGAGTAGTAGAGTGGACAAAGGCTTAACTCTGCATTATAGACCAGACAACTAGGAAACACATGACAATACACAGCACTGCACCCAAGAGCAAATACAGACAGACTTCATAACGCAAAAGGAAGCAGGGAGAGAGCTACTAAGCATAGAGGACTGCGTCAACATCGGGAGCAGAGTGCTGGGGCAGTATCTGAAAACAGTGAAGACGAGTGGCAAAGGAGTGTATGGGAAAAAGGACTGATAAAAGTAGATGAAGACCCAGAAATATACAGAGACAGGAGAATGAAAAACAGAAGAGAGGACTGGTACAAGAAACCAATGCACGGACAGTACATGAAACAGACTAAAGAACTGGCAGCGATGAAACATGGCAATGGCTACAGAGGGGAGAGCTCAAGAAGGAATGCTAACAGCAGCTCAAGATCAGGCCCTAAGAACAAGAAATGTCAAAGAACAATAGATGGAAATAACATCTCACCTATATGCAGGAAGTGCAGTATGAAAGACAAGACCATAAACCACATAGCAAGCGAATGTCCAGTGCTTGCACAGAACCAATACAAAAAGAGGCATGATTCAGTAGCAAAAGCCCTCCGCTGGAGCCTGTGCAAGAAACACCAGCTAGCTTGCAGTAATAAGTGGTACGAACACCAACCTGAGGGAGTGGTAGAAAATGATCAGGCAAAGATCCTCTGGGACTTTGGTATCAGAACAGATAGGGTGATACGTTCCAATAGACCAGATGTGACGTTGATTGACAAAATCAAGAAAGTATCACTCATTGATGTGGCAATACCATGGGACACCAGAGTAGATAAGAAAGAGAAAAAATTGATAAGTATCTAGACATGAAAATCAGAAATAAGAAGGATATGGGATATGCCAGTGGAAATTGTACCCATAATCATAGGAACACTAGGCACGATCCCAAGATCCCTGAAAAGGAATCTGGAAAAACTAGATGCTGAAGTAACTCAGGACTCATGCAGAAGAGTGTGCTACTAGCAACAGTGCACATAGTGAGAAAAGTGATGGACTCCTAAGGAGGCAGGATGCAACCCAGAACCCAACACTATAAAAACCACCCAGTCGAATAGGATGGTTGTGATAGGCCAAAAAAAAAAAAAAAAATAATAATAATAATAATATAATAAAATAATAATAATTCAACAATAAAAAGAACTATTTTCTGAACCATATGTCAGAGGATTATGAACTATAGATGAATCTTCTTGCCAAATATTAAATCAGGTTCATCATGCTAAACTGCTTATATAGAAGCAGAAGTGTCTGAATAAAATTTTGTTTGTGAGGAATATATTACAGTAACCCATTGTTGTATACCATGCAGGTTCAATTCCCTTATATAGTATAAGATGTATATATGATGTATGCACATCTCCATATATAAAGTATATACAGTATTGTCATAGATTTGTTAGCTGTACTCTTATATTGTACCTACAACACTGCAAATGCTGTATAAGCACAACTGCTGTATGGTGGTAACATGGTTAAAGGAATGCGTGTTGGTAACAAAAAATCTGTTTACCTTCATATCCGTGAGCCACTCCCTTAATGCTTTCTCAGCTGTAGCAAGTTGTTTGTCAGGAGAACAAGGGACCATTTTTACAGTTTTAGGATTGGTGCTTATGGAACAGAAGTTAATATAAAATTTAGGCCAAAGGTCAAGAGCTGGGACCTATGAGGTTGTCCATTACTGACAGGGAAATTAAAAGTGAAACGGTTGTTAGGAGAGGATGGAAGAGAGAGAATGTGAATGAAGGTTCAGTAAGAGGGATGAAAGGGGTTGCAGCTAGTGGGCAAAGGGACGCTGTGAAGAACCTTAAGTAATGTCTATAGGGCACTGTGTGAGGTGCACTGATGACACTACACTTTATAGGGGATGGGTGCTTATAGTTCCACAATTTTTTTGTTTTTTCTGGTTTTGCCATGCTGATGCCTAGTTCAGTCTTGTCCAGTTTTTAGGTCATGTCACAATCTTGTAAGCTTAGAATTCAAAAGATCTAGTCTTACTTTGGCATTAAGAGTTGGCACCTTCAATGATGTCTCGGGCTTTGAAGACTCATAGCACTTAACTATCTCTTGGGAGATGGTTCCACCAAAACTCAAGAAGCACAATGCTTAGCTGCAAATAATGTCATACAGTACTTGGCATCTTGCAAATTCAGTGTTTTGTTGAGGTGTGGAATTTCTTTTTTTTATATATTTTTCATGTTTGCACAAGGCTGTGAACATTTTACACATTTTCATTGATTTAAGGAGAGTTAAACGCATGAATTGTTTTTATGTATTTTATTGCTTTAGTCTGGGGGCCTGTTTCCCTAAGGAAGGTTAGGTCAATACCTAGGTTAGGCCAGGGTTTTTGGGGTAGCCTTGCATAGGGTAAGTGGAAGACTATTTTCTTAACCTTCTTAAAATTTGGGGGCCCTAAAATTCCGTATCAAATCACACTAGATGGTTATGGACAAAGTATTTTTCTTTTATTGCTTGTTTTAAATTTATTTTTCTTATTATAAAGATATTTTTGGTGTCATTTTGAAGCTGAATATGTGAACGTTACTGCAGTATATAAAGAAAAAATTAAGAAAAAATAAAAAGTGCAAGATGACATGTTGAAGTTTGCCTTGAATTTTGAATTAATTTTCCTAGAAAATTGCTTTATTTTTTTATGGTTCACTTATGATTATACTTAATTTCTTAAAACAGTAAAAAAAAAATGTTGCTTAAAGATGGTGAGTGATTAAAACAAGTATTTCTTCTTGCTTTAATACATCAAAAGCATGCCATGTATGCTTTTAGTTTTGGTAGTTATATTTTCCTTTAATCATTGATGCTTGATTCTAGATCAAATTTCAGAGACATGAGGATAAATTCTATAGTTAGCCTTCAAATGATGCATGCCATAATTGTACCAAAAATTTCAATTTTCTCAGCAATTTTCCCTTTATAACCCCCAATTAGCATCGGGTACAAAGTATCACACTGGCGTTAATATTATCTGACATTAAAGAGGGGAAAAAATTAGAGATTTTGTTTGGCCTAAAACTGGATTGCCTTTGATGTCAGGTAAAAGGTTGTCCGTAAAAACTACTGTTGTGGTCTGATTATTTTGAGTCGTAGATCAGTGGTGTTTTACGCAGCTGCTAATTCATGCGATGTGGTCATTTTCCATGATAGCGTGCAGTATATTATAGGAAAGTGCTGTACTTCTGTTGATTTACTCCTGACTCCGTCTGTCTTTTCAGGACGACATGGATTATTCAGGTGCACAAGAACGTGCACACTTCCAGAGGATTGTCCAGGCTTTCAAATCATACAGGTAAGAACAGGTTCTTGAATGTGAAGGTTTTCATTTTGTTCGGGAAACTTGCAGTTCTGTTTTGTTTTTTATACACTCATTTTGAACCTTTTTGTGTCAAGTGCTTAATTAAGTGGATATTTAAAGAATTATTCTGTAGTTTATGAAGTCATGGCAGTCAGGTCAAGGTCCTGTGAGTATTATGAGCTCTTAATCTAAAGCACAGAAATATTTACACTCACCAGAAGACTTGAGCAATTTCAAAATGCTAAGTCCTAACATAAGAGACTTGCTTTATGAACCAGAGAACATCTCTTGTCCATTATGGTAATGTGTCATTGCAAGAATGTGCTTGAGGCCCATTTGTTTCTTGTCTGTGGGCTAACATTTCTTTTCATAACATGAAAATATATAACTTATAAATTTTACCAATGGTTCTTGAAGGAAATACTGAAATGCAAAAATATGTGGATTAAGATAAATCAAGATCTGAATTGATACAGTTTGTCAGTATGTTTGTAATTTCACCAAGGATTGGATACAAATTCTCTCTCTCTCTCTCTCTCTCTCTCTCTCTCTCTCTCTCTCTCTCTCTCTCTCTCTCTCTCTCTCTCTCTCTCTCTCTCTCTCTCTCTCACTGGTCTTGGGCAATCCACCCAAGGTATATTTAAGAGTTCTATATGCAGTACCACAGATCTTATACCTAAAACTCATCTTCTTCCACTCTTGCAGAAGTCACGCCCTTAAGCATGTGAAGGAACGCGAGGAGTACATACAGACCTTGCCGAGTCACCACCGAGAGCTGCTGAGCTCGTACAGAAGCCACTTGAAGAAGCAGAAGGTGTGCATTCAGCATAATGGAGAAATCATCAACCAAATCATCAATGGGGTGGAGAGCATGTTTGAAAACGTTCAGCACGAGCCTTTGGTACGGAAAAGTGAACTTAGTTTTTAGATGCTCCAAGATCTGTTTTTCACCTTTCATTTTTTCATCTTCAAATTTGCTGAACAGCAGCACCAGTATGTAGTAAATGTGCCTCGCTGTCCAACTTCTCATTTTCAGAGGTCCTTTATTCCTCACACCATTGGACTGGGGAATCGTCTCCCTGAGGGTGTAGTGCAAATGGAACCTCAAAAGTTCAAGCGAAGATGCGGTGTACAGTATTACTGTTTAATGATTTATTTATAGTTTTATCTATCTATGAGTTTGTTACTATATTTTTCTTTTCTTTTGTTTACTTCTATCAAATTAGCGCTATATTCTTTGGAAGCTTGAATTTCAAGTCAGTGGCTCCTGTGGGGTTGTTCCATATGAATAGGGTTCATCTGAATAATAGTAATAGTATGGCTTTTATGTAAGGTGTGTCATATTTTGTTTTCATCCTCAGTAGGGTTGAATCAAAGATATTTCATTTAATCAGTGACATCACTTTCACTTCTCACAGTCCTCTTCATCGTCACCATAGAATGGCTTTTTTTTTTCTCCCTTCTGTACATACTACATTACATGTACCTGTATTTCATTGTGGCCTCCTGTTTCGTACATTTACTCTGGAAGCCAGTAATCATTGGTCTGGAAGTTCAGTGACTGCTTTTTTCCCTTCACTGCCAAGATTTGGAAATATGCTTTAGTTTGCCATGATTCGTATAACTTTTCTTTGATAAGAGGGAGGTCTGTTGCTAACATCGCAGTACGCTTGATATTTCTCTTGCATTTTCTTGCTATGTCAGATATTTGCTAGTACATAACACCAGATTGTCCGTCCAGCTAGCTTTAGTTGATCTATTTTAATTGTGTGTTATGAAAGAATTGGTATTTTCCTAAATACAGTACTGTTGCTTTAATTCCCAAGATTTGTTGAGGAAATGTGTTGTGACTACACATTGGCTTCATTCTTTGTTGAATTTTGTTGTGAGATGTGCTGAAGTACACAAGAACTTTTCAAGTGGAATACTACAGTCAACACATTTTTAGAATATCACTCTGCCAAGCCCCCTTCCCTGGCACCGTAGATAATGCATGATATTATCGTACCTCACTCTTGGATATCAGTTGCTGCTTGGCTATGACACTGATAACATAGCAACCCCCACCCTCCACCCATCCGGAGATGGGTAGAGAGAGACGACTGTGCCTGAGTAGCTCACCTCCACCCCTTCCACCTCAGACGGCACAACCCCACCCTCCACTCATCTGGAGACAGGAAAGAGCGGGAGACTGATTGCCGCCGAAAATGGAGGAGGAGGTGTTGCGTAGTACTACTGATGGTGGTGTGACGATATGAAAATTAAGAAGATTGCTAAATTTGGATTTAATGGAACATATGGCCACTCGGAGCATTGTCATGTAAAAAGGAAAAATAGAATTATTTACAACTCTTCTTTTTTGAAGACTTTATTTTGTTGTTATGTTTTTTTACTTAGATTTTTTTTTTTATTCAGGCCTTTTATTTAGTGCTCATCCTCATCACTTTCATCACTGCTGCTGTCTGAGTGGCTCGTTTCAATTGAATATGACTCAAACATGAGTCCAAAAGCAATTTCTTTCTTGTTGGGTTAAACTGGCAATAGTATGGTGGTATAGTCAATTCACTTAAGGTAGATTCTTGGGCCTAAGAGACGTTTGTTTGGCGGCCTCTGATTGGCTGGAACTGGGAGGTATGCAGCTCGCTCACTGTTGCATTTTAACGCCTGTAGCTCAGAAAACTTGAAATATCTTTATATTTCTTCATTTATCTCGTTTTACACAAGATAGGACAGTTTTGGTCATACCATAGAATTCGGTATTAATTGTACAACTAAATCATGATTTCCTGAAATCAGTAAGATAAAACACAAAGGAATTACAACGAGTAAAAGTGAAGAGAGAAGCATTTCATTCTTTATACCTGTTTTACATAGCGTCGGATTTTGCATCATTGATGCGATCAAGATAAAATAAAACTAGTGTTTTCATACAAAAATTCACCTGATTACGCTGGTGCTTTCAGATTTTAGATGCGTGTGATATGTGAAGAGAAAATTAAGAATATGTCTTATTATGTTGCATCCGTTCTTGACTCAGTTTGGCAGTAGAAACCGAGAGCGGTGATCTGCAAAGCTGGTCCAGCCGTTGACAGTTGCCAGTTAGCAATATGAGAAGTTTGGAGTTTTCGACAATATTTACCGTATTATGTCATTACATTTTCTGTAAATAAAGGCATAGAATTCCCATTATGAATGTCGAACTTTTTCACTCCAATATCATATAATTATGTCCGTACGTCTGGACATATCTGATAAGAAAAAATGAATAATCATATGGATGCATCTGGATGTGTTGGCTTCAGTTTAGGCTAGGTGAGAAATTTGCATACTGTAGGCTACATGATAAATAACAGGCCTGCACAATTATCAAATATAACATGTATATAGAGGAATAAACGTTCTGGTGTAAGAGCAGCTCAAACAATTTCTGAAAAAGACAGAATTTTATATTCGTTACATCGCCAATAGATTTTATGGTAAGAAATAAGATGTACTTTCGTTCATTGAATGAACATATAAAACCATCAAATTTGTTATTGACCAGAGAAGCAAGCGGCCATAATAATGAACTCATAATTATTTAGCCTGTTATTTATCATGTAGCCTACAGAATGCAAATTTCTCATCTAGACTAAATTGAAGCCAACACAACCAGATGTATCCATATGATTATTCATTTTTTCTTATCAGATATGTCCAGACATACGGACATATATGATATTGGAGTGAAAAAGTTCAACAGTCATAATGTGAATTCTATGCATTTATGTGCAGAAAATTTAATGACATAATAATACGGTAAATATTGTCAAAACTCCAAACTTCTCATATCGCTAATTGGCAACTGTCAACGGCGCCTCAAACGCTCGCTGTTTGCAGATCACCGTCTCTCGGCACTACTGCCAAACTGAGTCAGCACGGATGCTACATAATACGACATATTCTTCATTTTCTCTTCACATATCACACGCATCTAAAATCTGAAAGCACCAGCGTATTCAGGGTGAATTTATTGTAGGAAAACACTAGTTTTATTTTATCTTGATCGCATCAATGATGCAAAATCCGACGATATGTAAAAACAGGTATAAAGAATGAAATGCTTCTCTCTTTACTTCTACTCGTAATTCCTTTGTGTTTTATCTTACTGGTTTCAGAAAATCACGATTTAGTTGTACAATTAATAACGAATCCTATGGTATGATCAGAACTTTCCTATCTTGTGTAAAACGTGAGATAAATGAAGAAATATAAAAATATTGCAAGTTTTCTGAGCTACCAACGTTAAAATGAAACAGTGAGCAAGCTGCAGACCTCCCGGTACCAGCCAATCAGAGGCCGCCAAACAAACGTCTCTTAGGCCCAAGAATCTACCTTAAGTGAATCGGCTATAGTCAGAGTACTTCATGTCCTGCAACAGTGGCAAGTTCATTGATTTCATAGCACAAATTGGTTTTCTTGTGAAGCTGTACTTTCAGGTCTGGTATGCGAAGAGTCGTAGAGAATGTTGTTGTCACTTAACCACTTGATGATATCTCCTTTTCTTGAATTTCCTGTAGGTGCCTTGTTCAGCTGCATTTTGTGATAGGGAGTGTTGTCCATACATTTCTTGAATGTATGGCATGATAATCTCCTTTATTACCAGTCTTGGATATGAACATTGACGGTGCACCAGGAACAAAGCCTTCAGAACTTCCTGAGTGGACGATAATGAATCTGCCACCTGTGCTGATTTTTGCGCTAGGCCCAATGGTACCTTCCTTATCCGTCCAACACTGTTCGACGCTGGCATTTTGATTGATCCAAGTATCATCACGATAAATTTCTGGCCTTGGTCATTCACTGCTTCTGTTGCTTTTTTGAGTTCCCTTAGGAATTTTTTTGGACAGTTACAATATCTGATCTCTCCATCAATATAGCTGTGCCACTACAATGTTTCTTATATCTGAACTCCATACTCTTCAGTAATTTCCACAGGCTTGTGCTTCCTCCTGTAAAATCCACTAGTGGCTCCTTCAGTCTCTGTAGCAGCAAATCAAGTGTAGGCAGCTCTCCTCTTTCATAAAAGGCAAGAATTTCTCCTTATCACCTCCTTGTCGAAATCATCAATCCTCCCAAGGACAGTCGTTACACGATGCCGATGGAGTGGTGATTGAATTATTCCGTCTTCACTCCTCTTGTCTTGGAGCCTGGTCCTGTTGATTAAGCTTTGCGAAACATTCGTTGCCTCAGAGGTTTTCTTTGCCATTTCTTGTGTTGGGTCTGTTTGTCCTTATCAAAATACTTGAGTAAGGACAATATTCCTAGCTTGCTGACGGGTCTGGCTGTTCCCCCTGGCCTACCAAGGGTAGGGGTAGGGGTGGTACCAGACACCATCCTCTCCCTCTCAGTGCATGAGGGTATCTGAATCTTGCAATTCCGGCTCACGATAAGGACAGAGCTGCTGGCCTTATGAGTAATATTGTGAAAGAGGGGAGGGGGTTAGGCTGTGGTGGTGGGATGGGGAGGGAGGATGTGGGCGTGGCTGAGTGATATTCTTAAAATGCGTCGACTATAGATTTGATTTCAAAAGAGTGATTATTAGACGAGAATATGATTTGAAGCAAATGCATGGTTGTGGAGAGATGTCTATTCAGATGTTTAGAAAAATAAACTGAATGAGGCCAGGAAAGGAAAAGACGTAGCCCATATCTTGAATTATTCCTTTGAAGTGACTTCTTATGCCTCTTAATGGTGTGCCATGCTTAGCACCAATACTCAGTACATAAGAGTCTCTTTGGCCCAAATAAATTCTGGGATTTTTTTTTTTTTTTTTGTAAGTAAAAAGGGCTTCCCTTGATTCAAAATGTTTTTGCAGTGCCCCCATGAGCCCAAGGAGGCTTTTGCAGTGCCCTTTTGTCTCAAAAAGCCAGTGTAGCATTTCTATGACTTAAAGTGCCTTTGTAACACCCCTCTGATCTGCAGTTGTAGGGTCTGCCATCTTTGACCTCTTATTGTCGCCCATTTCTTGTTTCCCACATCGTTTTCCATATACTTAACTCTCTCCACCTCCCATTCTTATCTTCCACTGAAGAAAAATATTTTGGCCTAACCTTGTGAGTCTGACTTCTTGCTAGTGTTGATGAGGAGTTACTCCCAGTTGACTTTGAGCATCCAATGATTGTTTTGGTTTTTGCCATGAGGTGTGACCTTTCATATCATGCTGTTGAAATGTTTGAGCTGTGTCATTGCTCTGTTTGGGAGTAGCAGTACCTGGTGAACGGCAGGGTTACGTTCCTGGCCAAACGCCAACTAACCAAAAATTGGTAATAATAGCGCTGATAAACCGCTTAATGGCGCTGTTAACTGGTTATCGGTGTCAATAAACCTCTTACCAACGCCGATAAACCACTCACCGACGCTGATAAACTGTAATATTACTGTAGTGTTAATCTTGTTGCTCACTCTCAACTAGAGGAGTGACCCTTTGTGCAGGTGGAAACATGCTCTGTTCACAATACTGTGTGGAAATTGCGTAGGTATATCCTTATTTTGGTCTGAAGCTTTCTTATAAAGATTGTTTCCAGACATCACAGTAACAGAATGTGCTGTCAAAGCTGTTATTTTAGTTTGCATACATTTCCATAGTGACCACAATGAAATTGATAATTACTGTTTATAAACAAAAAATACATATCGGTCTTAATTGTTAACTATTTTCTCACTTCCCATTATCTCAGAACCTTTTTCACATTTTATTCCCAGAATGATGTAGCACAAGACGTAAGCAGCCTAGACCTGGACATCGAGAAAGTCAAGTCGACGATTAGGCAAATTGTACGGGACTGGTCACCTTTAGGGGAGAAAGAGAGAAGTCTGTGCTATGGCCCTGTTATTGAACAGATTGTACGTCTTTATCCACCAGACTGTTTGTATGTATTACAGTGTTTTTTATTTCTTTTGGTGGTTTTGTCATTTGCCTTATATTTTTCATATATATTACAGTATTTCAGCTGGTTTTTGTATATGACTAAACTTTAAAATTGGGTTGTTTCTTGTGGGAAAATAAAAATGCTGTATTTTAGTTCTGATGAAGAGCATTCAAAACAAGAAATGTGGTACCTGTACTAAACTGTATTATCATCATTAAGTAGTTCAAGTAGACAAGATACTATTCTAAGGATATTCAGTTTCAAGTAGACTACATTATAAATCTTAAGTAATCGAAATTGTAGTACAGCAGAATCAGTCTCTCAAAGGAACAAGCGTACCGGGAAAATGTGATAAAACTGTTGTTTGACTCGATTAAAACTACATCACATGGTCCATATAGGGTTTAGTGCCATCATTGCACCTTATGCTGTGCATTGTAGGCATTGCTTATGTTTCTTTGCAACATCCATGCAGCCCCTTGCATTTCTTTTATTGTACCTCTGTTCATATTCTCTTTCTTCCATTTTACTTTCCACCCTCTCTTAACTACTGTTTGTACATCTAAAACCTTTTTACTTTCAGTTTCCTTTTCAGCACTGAATGGACCTCATTGATCCCAGTGTTTGGCTTTTGGCCTTAATTTTATAGTCCATTCCTTTTATACATCACATGGGCATATTTTCTGGAATTTTTGGCATTTTGCCATCATAGTCTACACAAAGCTCTCCTTTTATTCAGAAAAAGCTGAGCGTAAGCCTGTTCAGTAAGTTTTTATCTGGTAACAGGGAAATTTGAATTGACACAATTTCATCATGATTTAAGTTGTGCCAAATGTTGCATAACATCTTCTAAGAACTTTTTGTAAAACCAACACCTTCCTCTGAAGGACCATTGGCACGGTGGATCAATAAGTTTTCTAACCTATTGGTGAAAATAACCGTATTGCTTGTCTGTCCCTTCCTGATAAATAATTATGATACACCATACAATAGCCATCTCTTGTGACTTTTACACTTTCTTAGGAGTGGAGTCCTTCCTCTAACCCCCCACACAAACACACACACACATGCACACACTTGCAATCTGCATGCAGGAAATATTCGAGTTCATAGCACTTCAAACATGAATATAAGCAGTCCTCGCTTATTGGTGGCGGAGGTTAACAGCATTCTGGTTTTACGACGCTTGGCTAACGACGTCGTTAACCAGGTTTCTGGCATTGGTAAGCAGTTTATTGCTGTTGGTAAGTGGCTTATTGGCATTGGTAAGGGGTTTATTGCACTTACAGTGTCATAAACGTCATTTATTACCATAATTATCAGCGATTTTTGGTTAGCGGTGCTCGGCTGGGAATGGAACCCTTGCCATTAACCGGGGACTGCCTGTACAGTTGTTCAGTGTGAATATTCATATTGAAAGTCTCAGAATTAACTTGAAGATTTCATGGTGAGGTTTTAGTGCCATCAGTGCACCTAAAGGTTCTTTGCATCATCCTTTCAGCCCCTAGCTGCAGCCCCTTTTTGCTCTTACTTACCTCTCTCCTAACAGTTCTTTCATAGGCAAATGAAAGGGTTTTGTCCTATTACACATTTAAAGCCTTTTTACTCTAGTTTCCCTTTCAAAGCTGAATGTCTTGGTATGTCCCAGTGCTTGGCCTTTGGCCTAAATTTTATGCTGTATTACATTCCATTCCATGGAAGATTCAGTGTCCTAAGTTCCTAGCAGTTCTAGAAGAGACCAGAGCACAGTAATGCAGGTATCCTTACTGTGATTGTTGGATGGCGCCAGGCACCGTGCTCAGGAGTGCAGAAGTGGTGCCGGCATATGTCATGCTGTTATACAAGCATCAGTTTAGCTTGTCTCCTGTTTAGAAATACTGCTGCCTCATCTGCACATATTTTCCAGGAGTGAAATTAGGGGAATTGTCATAGCATATTTCTGATATCCAGTTTATTTTATTTTTAAGATGATTTGTGATGTCCAATTTATTTTTTTTTAACATTCTACATAGCAGATATTACTGAGGGCAAAAACCCTTGTCAAACAAGAATGTAATGCATGTGTAACTGTACTGTTAATATGTGGATGAGTTTTACACATACTGGTTCCCTAGTGTACTATGAAAATTTTTGAAGAAATAGGCAAAGGCTATTTTCCAGTAAGGTCGTTTTCTCAAGAATTTTACTCATTATATGTGGATTTTATTAATTTCCAGAGATACATCCAGTATTAACATACTTGTACCTGGGGCAGGCCTGGGCAGGCTTGCGCATGAAATAGCAAGAAGAGGATACTCCTGCCAAGGAAATGAATTTTCTCTGTTCATGCTGATGGCATCAAACTTTATTTTGAATAAGTAAGTAACTCTACAGTGACACCTCGACTTATCGAACCTCTGTACTTACCAGCTACCTTATTATGAATATTTTTCCCTATTCTACCAAGTTACAAGTGATGCATTTTTAGGTATATCTCTTATATTGAATGTTAAGTGTACATTGTGGGTTAGTTTGGGTGACGAACTATGTGGAATTACTGTTAGCAATAAGATATCTAGAAAATGTTCAAGTGCAGTATATAATATAGGGTCTTTGTTTACCTAACGGACTTAGTTACTTATTAGAAGGCCAGACCCTCAAAGTATCTGTATTTGAATAAATAATGATGTGTACTTGTTGTGATTGTAAACCCATAAAGGCATTCATAGAGCACTTTAATCATTTAAAGTCTCTCAGACTGTGTACATAATTATTTAATGACATTTTTGTATTTAATTATTTTGAGCCCATCTAAAGTAAGTAAAGCTACATCTTGCAGTTCATTGGACTTTTTGGCTTGCATGTTGATCAATTTGAAAGTTAACTAATCAGATAGCACCTTGTTTTGCTTCTCTTGTAATAGTTAACCGTATGGGGTTAGTGCCATTACTGTAGGCATTACTTAAGGTCCTTTACAGTGTCCCTTCAGCCCCTAGCTGTTATCCTTTTCATCCTTTTTTACCATTCCTCCGTTCATATTCCTTCTGTCATCTTAGTTTTTATCCTCTCCAAACAGTTGTTTCAAAGTCCAACTGTTAGGTTTTCCTCCTTTAAAACCTTTGTACTCTCAATTTCCCTTTCATTGGTGAATGAACTCAGGTCCCAGAACTTGGCCTTTGGCCTAAATTTTATGTTCCATTCCATTCCACATTCCCCTCAACTGATATTTTCTAACGGTAACTAAACAGTTTTTAATCTCTTGAACATTATACTGCAGATGTCGAGGGCCCAATTCTCTTCGTGTATATCCATGGGTGCACACGGGAAGCAACCAGTTGACCAACGAAAACCAATTACAAGAAGCTACTTTTCCTGACCAAGATCCATCCGAACTCCCTCCACAAGCACAGTTTACTATTGCAGCTGGAGATTTCCTAGAGGTGTGTCTTGTATAAGAACTTTCATACACTATCGAAGGCTCTTGTTTGGTATGTGTACCATAGAATTATTTGGAGGTCACAGTAGAAAACCACTTTACTTAAAGGATAGCAAAAAGGATTACTGCTACCTGTAATTCTGCAAGAGCAATGGTAATAAAAATGTTCAAATGGCTGAGAATGGCCCTCATACCAAACTGAAAAATTGTAAGCTGAATTAGTCATCTTCATACACATTCCACTTAGGGTAACAGCAAATCTGCAGTTCAAGATAATTCTAAGTCAGTGGCCTTTGGCAAATCATGAAGAGCAAATTCAGTCAAGGCAAGAATCATTGTATAGTCCAGCTACCTGTGAAGATGAGGAAAAAAGGGAATTTTTAATATTTCTTGAGTATGCTTCCTCACATGCCGCTATGCCTTGTACAGTCCAACCTCTTAAATCCGGGGAACCTTGGGACCAGGCCATTGCCAGACCATAGAAAATCTGGGAATATAGAACACATCCCTAAAAAATGAAGCCCTATGTAAACATGGACTTGCAAGCAAATCCCACATACAAATAGCCTAGTTGCCGACTTAGCCTACTACTTGGCAAAGTTCTGACACCGCTTTTATCATTTTAATACTGTACTCATGTATTTTCACTATTATTTTATAGCTTCCTACTGTATAATTTTCTTGAAAATTATGTTCATTATTTAACACATTTAGCCTATAGTCCCGAGTTAGCCTAACCATAAGTCAACTACAGTACTTAACTTTTCTCAGAATCTGCAGAATATTACCGTCCTTCATCTCCTATATTTACTATCAGCATAATTATTGCTGTTAGTCTCTTCGTCATTCATTTTGATTGTAGAGGGTAATGAAATGACAAAAATAAAGGATGAATTTCGGTGATCACTCAATGCATTTGAACGTCGCCGTCAAAACGAAAACAAAGCACACTGCTATCTATTGAGGGAAGTGTACACCAAACATTTGCTAATGGGAGGAACATTTCTAGCATAGACAAAGATTTGTGTGTGTGCTGCTTCCCTCTAACATCATCAGATCTCATGGGTGGCATATCGAGTGGGTAAATATACAGCTATATAAAAGAAATGATCAAAACCATATCAACTGTAGGTCTTTCAAGCACTCTAAGCGTAAGGAATTTGTGCGTTGCCAAATGTCTCATTGCTTTGATCAAAAGTTTTGACTTGGTAAAGCCTTCTCAAGTGGAATCTTTGAAAAAATATATTTATTTAAAGTTGATATTGAAAACATATTAGACTTCACTTGTTTTCATTACTAACAATTATTCTAGACCACAGAATGCCAGTTTTAAGAGGTTCAGCTGTATGTACCAGCAAATTCAATCATGTCTAATGATTACTGTACTTACTGATGATGCATCCTTTATGCCTGTCATGTTACTTTTGTCACTCATGTTTCAGATTTATACTGAAGCAGATTCTTGGGACTGCATCGCAACCTCCTTCTTCATCGATTGTGCCAGCAACATTGTAGCCTTCATTGAAACCATATTCAAAATTCTCAAGCCAGGTAGGTCCTGTAGATTAGCTGGTGTGATTAGCATTTGTCTAGGAAATAACAGAAATATTCTGCAGGTTTTGTGAAAGTGTTGTGTAGTTCATAGGCTGAAGTTGTCAGTATATTTTTTGTTTCTTGTACATGAAGAATGCCTAAAGGAAATAAAGGTGGAAGAAAAAATAAAGTTAAGTAAAATATATAAGTTGTGATGCATCCAATGCAGTGTTTTTGTGGAAGTTGTGTGGAGAAGTTTTACTTTCGTAGATGACTTTGGAGGTCACAGCAGGGATGTTGCTTTCACAGTTGAAGTAGACCTGACATTCATTTTCCCAAAAATATTCAAAGTAAGTAATTTTAAGATAACCATTTGAGACTATTGTAATTGGTGAAGTTCTGTAATAACTTAAAGTTAAAATAAATATTTTCCATTTTGCCACATAGACATTGCATCTAATAGCAAAGTTGGTAGTCAGATAGTTCAGAGCCTTTATTATCAAGTTTTTATTTTTATCTATTGACAGGAGGTTACTGGGTCAACTTAGGGCCACTCCTCTACCATTTTGAGGAGCAGCCGGATGAACATTCGATAGAACTGAGCTATGAGGAAGTCAGGCACATTGTTGAGGGACTTGGATTTGAAATCACAGTAGGTTGTTGACTGGTAACTCTATCTCTCTCTCTCTCTTTCTGCCACCTGCCACCAACAAGTATGTCATACTTTGAGACTTTACAACTGTATCTTAATGGTATACATTCTTGAGTTGTGTGTGTTGTATTATAATGCAAACCCATATTTTACATGGTTACTGTTGTTGTCATTTCATCCATACTAAATGTTGTTTCATCTGATCACCATCTATCTAACCTTCCAAACCTGTGATCTCCAGGTATATTATTTGGCCCTCCAGGTCATAATTTCTTGAAGGTCATTCCCTTTGTGCACTTATGAGGGCTGTTGTGATTTTTCCTCTTTTCATACTTGGTATGGTACCTGTTGGGAGGTGGGGCAGGAGGGGGCGGGGGCGTTGCAGCAATGCTGTCAGTTAACCTCACATGGGGAACTGTAGGCAGTACTTGAGGTTCATTGCAGCATACCTTTGGACCCCTAGCTGCAACCTCTTTAATTCCTTTTGCTGTACCTCCATTCATGTTCTCTTTCTTCCATCTTACTCCTCACCCTCTGCTAATATTTGTTTCATAGTGCAACTACAAGGTTTTCCCCCTGTTACACCTGTAAAACCTTTTTACTCTCAATTTCCCTTTCAGTGCATGACCTTATAGGCCCCAGTGCTTGGCCTTTGGCCAAAATTTTATACAAACTTGCTGTGGTGTAAAGGGAACCAGTGACTTCTTGATAGCCGTTGAAGAAGTAAGAGAAGGATCTCTGGAAATACTGATCTTCCTTAGAAAGTTTACCCAAGGCATTACTGTAGCTGGGGTACTCATGGTATTCCTGTGGCTGTGAGCTGACTTAAACTTGAGGAGTAATTCATGTATGTTGAAAATTTAACTGGAGCTTTTTAGTTTGATTTGATGGCTTCCATTTAACCCACTCATAATGTAGAGTGCACTACTGAGGAACCTTCCACAAAATACAGATTTGTATTGCCTGTCAAATACCTACGTGCCTGTTGGATAAGATGAGGAGAAGTTAAGAAAATTTCCTTGGGCTTTTGCCGATGGACATATATACGGTTTTTTTGTTGTTGATAAAATGGCTTCCTGCTATAATGCTCATTCATGTTATATTATCATTCATTTTACTCATTGCTATGCTCTAATTAATGATTGCCATATTGAAGATGTGTTACAGTACATTATACATTGGTAGTCATTGTTGATCAACTTGGATATTGCGCTTGCCTTGCATGCCAAATAATGTTTACTCAGAATGAATCCACATTCTTCATTACAAAGTAGCTGTACCTAGCGCAGGGGCAAAATTCCAAGATTTATAAGGACAGAAGAGAGTATTAAAACAGTATAAACCATTTATTATCACAAATTACATGCTATGAACTTGTGGTGACTAACATATACAATGTTGTTCATTGTATACAATATCTTAATAATCTGTACTCACCAGAAATCTTGGTCCCACTGTGGTCAGTGTTTACCAGTGTCCTAGGTAATAGTATAGCATTCTCTGAAACTTCTTAAGGGGTCAGCAAACTCCTTAGTCTGACTGGGACTTTTGCTCTGTAGATTCTGCAAACTCCCTCTTTGAAGGGTCCTTCTCTAAGGAAGCATCTAATGTACTTAAGCATTTGAAAAACCTTCAGGATTAGCTTGGATTCATGCACAAAAAATAAAAAGAAAAGCATTTTATATTAGTGCTGCAGTAGAAATGTCAAAAGGCCAGGATGGGAGATAGTGTCTGTGATCAGTTCAGGTAACAAGACTAAGCTGCCTGCTTTCTCCAGCTCTGGCAGGCAGAAGCAGATGTGGATACTAAGCCTTGCCTGTCAACACCCTCACAAACCCCAGTCATCCATGATGTGACGTCCCACGGAAGTTTCTTTTTCACAACTTCATGATTTTTCATGAATTTAATAAAAAAAAAATAGTTTCAAATGACATGAAAATGCATCAGAAATGAGATGTGGAATGGATTTTATATGATTTGCGAACACACCAAAAGTAAGAGTTGACTTCTCGAAGGTTTTCTGGAGCCCCAAAACTTATCTGTGGTAAAACACACTTCTGGATGATCCTTTGCATCTTTTGATATAATATTCTTTCATTTCATGCTATTAATTTCTTTTTCTGTAGGGTAAATGATTGTAATTTATTACAGTATCTTTACAAATAAATGACAACAAGATTATAAAGTCAGTGATGTGTTGAAGTTAGCCGAGAACAGAAATTACTTTCATAGATAAATATTAAAGAAAGCCAGCCTTATACAGATTTGTAACTTTTTTTTGCACCTCCATGAAAAAATACAACAGAATTCTTTTGCAAATTATTGTTGTTTATGCCAGCTACTTTATATAGAAAACCAAGGAAGTACTGTATAGAAAATTTGTGTACAAATTTTTATTCTTTATATCTTGGACTGGTTTAATGATGAATATCTTTGAACTGCAGCGATTTGAATGAGAGGTAAATAAACAGTCCCAGTGCTCCCTAGATGTCATCCAAGTGTTACCAAATATAAAAATATTAATGGTTAAATATTTTTTTTATTCCCAGAAAATAAACAATAGAAGTAGCCTGATGTCATCAGAGTCTCTAAGGGTTGATAATACCTTGTCCAAAACATTAAAGTTTTAGTAGATAAAAATGTATCATCTTAGATACTTTACTTTGAGCTTTTTGTTATTTGAACTTGAAAAGGTATTACAGTACATACCTAAAACTTTCAGCTGCGTTTCCTCAAATGACTTTGAAACTGTTTATGAATTTTTGCGTAACATCAGTTATATTTTCCTTTAAAAAAGTATCACTTTGATTGCAGGTGGAGAAGACGTCTGTGGAAACAACTTACACCCAGAATGCCAACTCCATGATGCATTATGGGTACAGAAGTATTTTCTTTGTGGCCAGAAAGCCCTCGTAAGGCTTTCCGGTTGGTTTTAAGCGTTAGTATTTGACAAACGGGGCATCTTGTCTTCAACTTTCTACCTCTTTTTACACATTTGGATATGACGCTGGATATCGACGTACAGCTCGAGCGATGTAGATTTTTCCTTTCTTTAGATTAGTCTGTACGGATAGGACGCTACAGCATACATAGAGTTACTCGACTAGATGTTCAGTTTTGCACAGAACAGGTAAGTCTACCGAGAGACCTACATAACTGTTTCAGCAACTTTGTGTGAATATTTTCTTTTCAGATGCTGTTGTTATTGGCTTAGAGTTTACTATTTTCGATATGAAGTGTATGGCAAATTTATCTTGCAGCCTTGAAAGAAACATTGATGACAGATTTTGCCTTCAGATATTCACGCCTTTTTTTCTCAGCTTTGGCGTTTGTCATGATGCTTACGGAACGCAGGAAACTTGATGTGTGGTAATGTCAAGGTTTACTGTCATAAAATTAATTGAAGTCTGTACTACATAATAGTACAAAACATGGTATAAATTCATTTGTAGTTGATTTATGTGTTCTGTATGTTATGTTAAAATTCCCGTACATGTCTTGGTGTTTGTATATTAATTTCACTGAAACAAAGTGTGTGACACTTTGTTCTAGTGAAGTTCATATCTTTCAGTATGGAGTTCCTCTAACATTAAAATTTGCAGGGCAAGAAGTTGGAGAAATTTCCAAGTGAATATTTAGTGTCCCGCACTAGATCAAAACATGCTTGTAGGTTCCAAGTTACGTTGAGTAAAAGACATTTGTGTTCATCATAATAGGACTCATTTGTATGGGGTCTTTGATTTATAATAATTGTTCCAAACTTAGACGCCCTGCCTTGCTAAAGTGTACTGTTACTTTTAACAGTCTTTGAGTAAAAATGTTGATAGTATTTTCTCTTCCTTTAGATTTTCCTTTGCAAAACCTTGTTGGACATTTACTTAAACATTTATTATTCATTGTGTCCTACCAAATTAAGGTCCTTACTTTACAAGTAGACAATAGTTATATGAATTGTTTAGTGTTCCCTTCCAAAATTTGGTATTTGTGTGAGGTTAAGAATTGCTTTGTATTCTTATGTAATTTGATTGATACCAAAGAAAATATTTGGGGGACGTGTTTAATGGAAAAGTGTGAGAGCCCAAAAGTATGTGATACAGATCCAGTTGTTACCATAGAATATAGTAGAATGTTTAAAGTAAATAAAGCAAGAGTAAACAGTATCAAGTATACCTTGATCTAGGAAGTCATTTTTCCATCTGCAGGATTTCATTTCTGTAGTCTTCATCACAGGTTGTCTGTAGAAAGCCACGCAAATTTTACAGTAATAATATTCAGTTTTTTCAATTTGCACTGATTGCACAAGTTCTGCCCCTCTTTTTTCCTTAATTGGTCCTATATATTCCCTCTATCCTTGAAGAAGTTCCTATGTTATATGTTTGTTGGTCCTCTCCGCTGCCTCTGTTATATTGTTTGAGGTATTTTTTAGTTTGACCATTAATTCAAGTTTCTGGACTCATCTGGCCCAAAAGAATCCATGCTGAGATAAAGGGCAGTAATTAAAGGAAGAAGAGTCGTAACCATGTAAGTCATTTTCCAGACTTCTCTAAGAATTTGTTCTTAAATGAGAGGTGGGAAAAGTTAGAGAACCACGACAGCAAACTGGGGATTAAGAAGATGGACAAGTGAAAGGCACAAAGGAAGGCCTCATGAGGAGTGCAGCTGACGATTAGCAGTACTGCAGGTTCTTTGCTGTGTCTCTTTGACCCCCAGCTGAATTTCCTTCTGCTTTCCTCAGCACTTTTTTTCTTCAACTTTCACTCTCTCCAGGGTTCACCTTTCATATAAGAACACCTTCTAGCCAGCCCCATTAGAGTCCAGACATGACCTGGTAATCTGGTTGAATTGCTTTCCAATAGTAGTGGGTGATTAAAGGATCACTGTAACTTGAAGTGCTCCTTGCATCGTACACTGTAGGCAAGGTTTTCATTTGATTCTAGGTGATGACGTGGCTTTTAATGACATGGTATACAAAATGTTATGAAGTAGAATAACAAAGTTTCAAGAAAATAAAAATATGGAAATGTTCAAAATCAGCTTTGGATGTTAAAATCGTACATCAAGTGCAGCAACAGAACTCAATACTATTCTGGCTTTATACTGGAGAACCTGCGGTAACCTAGAAATTTGACTCGTATGTCCGTCAGAAACTCAACATGGTAATAGGTCAAGGACTGTCTTGAATATAATTTTCACAAATTTTAAATACAGTATTAATAATTTCTTTTCCTTTATTCTTGAACTTTGGGAAATTTTGTTGATTCTTTGGCGGCAGCATTTGTTATTTCTTTGGTGCTAAGAGTGTGGTTTGCAGGGCTACCTGATTTATGATGGCATATACTACTGGAGGATGTGGAACTATGTAAAGTATTGCTGTTATATTTTCTCTGTGAGTGCATAAGGTACATTGTGTTGTTTAGGTTTGTTTCACCACATTTTATGCTGCTACACTGTCGCAATGATGGCATGCCTCTTCATTGCCGAAAATGCATACTGTACGACAATATTTTCTTCACGTAGGTACTTAAGTGAACAATTGCTCTCCAGTAATGTACTGTGGCAATCCTATACTGAGGTTTAACAAATACTCTGTTTTGTGTTGTGTTTCCATGGAGCCAATTTTATTTTGAAAGTTAAAGTACTGTTAGATGCACAGCCGCAGAAAATTCTGAACTTTCTACCTTTTTATACAATGTTGATATCTTATGGTGCACTTTGATAATGATATTTTGAATGGGAATATACTAGTCTGTTAAGAGGAAGTTTTAGATATGGTTTTCCCTTACGTCAGATCTGGGCTTGTACTTGCCGAGCCAGACATGATACTTAATGTAAAACAAGCAAATAAAATTTTTGTTATATTTGTGTATGTGTGGTGTTTTTGTAGTAGCCTTACTGTAGTCACACACCAAGTTTTGGTTTTTATATCTGTGTGTGTTGTTATTGTAATATGCACATAAGTGCATTTCTAGGTTCATGAAGTTAAATAAGAGAAACAGGTTTGTCTGTTCTAAATGAGCGTAAAATGGTAATGGTGGCTGTAAAAAGAAAAACATTTTCATCAAAAACAGTTGATTGTCATGAATGTGAAATTTCAACCGGTCAGATTTGACACTAGAGTAATGGAGTTCTTATAGGCTAAATCATTTCAGTACTTCCCCTATCCAAAGAAGTAATCTAATGAAGAAGAAATACCAGTGAAAGTGGGGCACAAAGGCTATTAAGTCATTGGAACTAAGTAAGGCTGTTTCAGTAAAATTTATTAGGAAGCAAAGCACATCAGATATCACTCATAAGATGGAAAGCTTTCAAGGAAGCAACTACTTGTGGACTTGGACCCGGGACAAGATAATGAGTGACACTTTCACCAAGTACTCAACCTTCCCCACACGTGCATTTGCCGTACCTTTTCAGTTTTTTGCAGAAAGAGTGAATAAGTAAAGACTTCACTGCGATAGACAATATGTAAACAGACAGTGTTTTCTAATTATATAAAAATCTTTTCTCTTTTTTTAATGTCCTGAAGGGTAGAGTAGATTGCAGCATGAAAGCCGACTGATGACAACTGCTGTCACTCCAAATAATTTGAAACATGGCCATGTTTAGTGGAAGTAAATAAGCGTGATTAACTGTTTGGAGGCATTTAGAATAAACTTGAAATAGAAAGTGTACAATAATAAACATGTCAGTAAGTATATATTTAAGTACTGCACTGATATAAAAGACGAAGCTGTACTCAAGCTCACCCAACACTATATAATAAAATAACCAAAGAACAGTATGATGCATCCTTGTGTATATAGTACACAAGGTAGCGGAATATATAGTTTTGTTGTATGAACTATGCAAGATCTGTTTCATTTTTCCTTGAAAGAGAGTTTGGTAACAAAAAATTGGGTAGTTACAATCAGTGTTAGAAATTACAGATACTGTACTGTACTTGATCCCTTGGAGAAGAGGCAGGCACTGTTTGGCATTCCTGTCTGTAAATAAATACTTTAGCATTCGACTCATGACATGTAATGTATGAAATTGTATGATTTAATAATAACTGAAACATTGGTAACTAAACACACTGATCACAACCATTGCAGAAACTAGAAAAATTTGGTTTTATTGGATTTTCGTGAACTTTTGATGGTTAAAATGATGTATTGATGCTATACAGCTGAATTTCACTTGAATAAAATAAAAAATTGCCAAGTTTTACAATGGTAATGAAAAAAAATTTTGCAGTTGCTTCCAATTCAAGAGCTCCAATTATGAGTAGTGTCCTCAGTGCACCTCACATGGTGCACTGTAGGCATTACTAAATGGCACCCAGCTGCATCCACTTTTTAGCCTTATACTCTCCCTCCATTCCCACTTCTTTTTTTCAATCTTGCAGTTCAACATCTTGAACTATATAATCCAATTCCCTCTTTTCAGCGTCTTAAGCGCTAAATTGTTGAAAGTGCTCAATACTTGGTGTGACAGGCTTAATTTCATATATTGTCAATCATCATCACGCTAAAATGGTTCAATTTTAGTCTTGAATAAGTTTTCTCTATATCGTGACTTACAGGCAACACTTTTACAGATTGGGAATTGCACTATAGTGTAGCAAAGTTAATTTTGAAAGTCAGTGATAAAAACTCCCTCTCAGACCACCAAAATCCAAGATCACAGGGTCTTCAAAACTGTAGCATATAGAATTTCCTTCAAGCTGCCACACCCTGTAGGGGCTTAGTGCCATCAGCGCACATCACATGGTGCACTGTAGGCATTACTTAAGGTTCTCTGCAGTGTCCCTTCAGCCCCTATCTGCAACCGCTTTCATTCCTTTTACTGTACCTCCGTTCATGTCTATTGGACTTCCCACCCTTTCCTAACAACTGTTTCCAAGTACAACCGCCAGGTTTTCCTCTTGTTACACCTTTCAAACCTATTTGCTGTTAGTTTCCCTTTCAGTGCTGAATGGCCTCATAGGTCCCAGAGCTTGGCCTTTGGCCTAAATTCTATATTGTATTCTATTCTATATTTGTAATGTTTTTAACTGGACA
Organism: Macrobrachium rosenbergii; assembly: GCF_040412425.1. NCBI lineage: Eukaryota > Metazoa > Arthropoda > Malacostraca > Decapoda > Palaemonidae > Macrobrachium > Macrobrachium rosenbergii. The sequence continues at coordinate 49,604,320 of NC_089786.1, read as the reverse complement.
GTTTTCAATTGACAGGATGACTTCAAAGTGTGCTCACCTTACTGTTCTCGGCAAGTGTTTTAGGATGATGAGATTACTTTTTCTTCTGCGCCATGGCTGCAGCTCACCACAGTTGGATAGCTACCAGGTGAAAATCACTGCTGCAGACAAAAGAAACAGTGGGTTATTCAAGATGTAAATTTATTCCCATCTTGCCTAGGTCCCTGGTGTTGCTTAATAAATAAGTAGAAGATTCAAACTCATTTACGTGCTCCTTATGTGGTGGATATCAATGATATTACTTTTTAATATATTATTATGAGGCAGCTTATGCTTCAAGACTCACAAGGAGCACTGTAGGCATTACTTAAGGGTCTTTGCAGCATCCCTTTGGCCGCTGGCTGCAACCTCTTTCATTCCTTTTACTGTACCTCCGTTCATATTCTCTTTCTTCCATAGGAGAAAGTAGCAGTAAGTGATTAAATTCTATATATATATACATATATATATATTATATATATATATATATATATATATATATATATATATATATATATATATATATATATATATATATATATATATATATATATATATATATATAAATTATTGATTCTCTGTCTTACTGTTTAATCTAAATCCAATCATATATCCACACTCTGTAACTCTTACACTCTCCATTACTAATGTTACTCTTGTAGAAAGGAACAGCATTATTCCTCACACCCATTTCTTTGGATCCCTCCTGTCATCCTTGCGTTGTGAAAATGGTCAAACACACACATATTAACCCCTTGATTAAAATTCTTGCATTACGAGGTAAGCTACCATGGACTTCTTGTATACCTGTTGGGAGTCTAGCTCTGTGGCCAGTACAGGTGTGATGCACACCGACTCCTGGTAAATTTACCGTCTGTTAAAGTGGCTTCAGTATAAGTCTAATCGATTCACTGCCTGGTGAGATTTATTTCTACCTTGATTCCAAATTACAAAGTTATTTCAACAACAGATGAGTTGATTCAACTTGCCCACCCAAAAGACGCATTCAGTCACACTTGGCCTACCACACTTTTGTTCACATCAGCGCCTCATGAATCTTGAATAAGAATGCAAAAGAAATTCGAAGTTTTTAAGATGAACTATTTTCGTATTGTATGTGGAGTAAGAAGAATTAAAAGCCTAAGAATTGTGGAGATACGTGAAAGCATTCAAAAGGTTAGCATTAGAGAAAGGATAGATCAGAGTCATTATAGGTAATAGGCTTGTAGGAAAGAGAGTATGACACAGAAGAGTTGAGGAGAAGAAAGGAGAAAGACCTAGGAAGAACAGAATAGGTGGCATGAGAGAGGTACCGGAAAGGAAGGGCCTTGGTATACTGAAAGCACAAGAGTAGGCCTACATGCGACGTAGAACTGAAAAATCTAGTATCTCAGAGAGTTTTAAAACGGTCTAAGAAGTTTTCTGAATTGAGTTCGACCAAGATTCTGCCGTTACAGTATGAATGTGGTAGTGGGTCTGTGTTGTTTTTACACTGGAGCCACCCTTATTACGGGAAAATAATGAACTTAATATACAGAGAGAGAGAGAGAGAACCACGAGCCGAGAATATAAGAAAACAGGAAGACGTCTAAGAATCACAAAACGCCAGAAAACAGAACGTGTGACAGCACATATTATATATATATATATATATATATATATATATATATATATATATATATATATATATATATATATATATATATATATATATATATATATATAAAGAAGCACTAAATTGTGTAGATATATATGTGTATGTATTATACAAGATCTCATTAAGTAGGCCTACAGTTCAAAAGGTATTTACGATTGAAGTCCCAGAGACACTGTAACCTGGAAATTTATTTCAAAAATATATTTAAGTTGTAAAATATATTTAAGGGCTAATGTTACTGACGTGTTAAATTTCATATCTAGACTACAACTGAAAAAAGCTACAAAAAAATCAGATTGGAAAAACAGACTGGGAAGTTATCACAAAGAGGACAAATTCAAAAGCATTGAAATTTGTAGAATAAGATAAACACACACACATACGCCTTGAGAGAGAGAGAGAGAGAGAGAGAGAGAGAGAGAGAGAGAGAGAGAGAGAGAGAGAGAGAGAGAGAGAGAGAGAGAGAGAGAGAGAGTTTACTTGGGTATAGCCCTACAAGATAGCCTACCTAGACCTCACGCACACACACAGATTTGCTTAGTTACATAAAAAGCCCAGCTAAACCTCACACATGCACATGTATTTACTTCGTTATACAAGATAATTTAATCAGACCAGGCACATACAGCTTTTGTTATACAAACTAGTCCATACACACACACAGAGAAAATAGTCTGTACGTTTTTATATAAAAAATACGCTATGGTAGGTTAGAAATAATTTCATATACTATACAGACAAAAGAATAGTTTGATAACACGTTATATATGTAAGAGAGAGAGAGAGAGAGAGAGAGAGAGAGAGAGAGAGAGAGAGAGAGAGAGAGAGAGAGAGAGAGAGAGAGAGAGAGAGAGAGAGAGAGAGGAAGTGGCTATCAATCGTTTGACCCGTTAATTACAAATATCTGATATTTTTGTTATTTGTACGAAAAGATTTGAAATAAATGAATTTAACCACTTTTTCGTGTTCTGGGCAATTATCCTGAAAATTGGTCTAAGATTCTAAGTCAGCTTTCAAGTACTTCAAATGCTAACATTTTTTATGTCTCATTACGCCTAAATTACACTGCTAATACGCGTAATTAGTTTTATCATGAAAAACATGGGTAATGCAAGCGCTCATGCATATATCGATTGAATTTAATAAGACAAAGCCACTACCGCCTCATTTTCTGACTTTGTTGCAATTTATTAAATAAAGGATATGCGCTGTAAAATATGTATGCTGTTTACTACAGATGAGAATGACATAGATACTACACATTATTGTTTAGTTGTCCGTAAATATATTAGTAAATTTAGATCACACTGTGGTATATACTCAAACAGAGTCGATGGAGAAAGAGCTGTATAATTTAACTTTCCTGTGACCGAATTTCATCGATGGATTTGTTTTAATAGTAAATGGTTTTGATTCAAATGATATTTGGGTGTCAAGATTAATTTTACTTTGTTTTTGTTTGCGTCAACGTTCATGCTATCACTGTACATGTTTGGACAGTATGTTCGTTTTATATTTGGCTTATAATTTCGATTTTTTTGATAATTTTGCTCATTTTTATTTTTACTTAATTCCACATTTTTGGTTCAGGAATGATAACATGCTCGTTTGAGATCGTTGTTTAATTATTGACGACTGACGCAAGTGCTTACAAGTCGTTACCTGCTTGGCAATCCTTTTGTGAAATCGCAGGTCGTTCGTATTTATAAATGCCAAAGGCACTTTATGGTAAAAATGCATTCGTGTCTGTGGAAATAAGGTCACATTATTCAAGATCAATTGAACCATTCGGTGAGACAACGAATCTGAACGTATTTCTATTCGTATTTCAAGAACAGGAAATAGATGCCATTTTTGCTAAATTGTAACATTTTTTTTAACACTTAAATACATATTAATCCAGACTAAGATAGAATTTAATTAATCTAAACTAACACTTTATTTTATATGACTAAGTATAATTTGGTAATTTCGTATAAATAAGGAATACATATAAGATATAAATAAACAACCTGGCAGCTTCGGACGGTAGTCCAAGCCAATGACGTCACGAGAAACTACGAGCTGAGGGAAGAAGAAGAAGAGGAGGAAGAAGAAGAAGCTTCTGTTTACAACGGGGAAAATTATCCTCGAAAACTTCGTGAAGAAGAATATATGTTCTCCCTTCATTGAGGTATGAATGTTCCCCGTGTCTTGGTACAGTCTGACATTAAATTATAAAGGGCCAGGTAGGAAGACAGCCATATTTCGGGTGGTTTTGGCCCGCTGTTGCCGCCTCTTTCGCCTTCATTCGACTGCCACCATTGTTAAAGTTTGGAGGGTGTTATTTAAGGGCGCCATACCTGTCAGGACGATATTTTCCCAGTAATATCCCATCTTTTCTTAACGGGAAGCGTTTTTAAGAGCATCATTATCAGTTATTTTGATCGGATGCCCCTGGAAAAGTAGGGTGACGTAGCGCAAGCCCACATGTTAACGTAGTCCAACGTCGTCGGTGCGTTTAACTTTCGAGTGACAGACGAAGGTGAAACTGCTCGTCAGCCAATAAAAATATTTAACCCAGACTTGTAACGGTTCTTTATAAACCCAAGACAGATTTCAAAACGACCACAATATTATCCGAATATCGTAACCGAAGCTTCCTGAAACTTTCGAGGGACAGACGAGGATAAAACTGCCTATCAGATTATGAAGATATTTAACCTGGACTCGTAACAGCTCCTTAGGATATAATCCTAATTTCAAAACGGCGACAATATTTTTCAAATATAACCAAAGTTCCAGAGGCGGGCCTATCTCATCTGTTAAGGGGTGTATTGTATTAGGCCTGCCCTGTTACCCTAAAGCATAGACTTATCTGTGAATAGAGTTTATATTATGATAATTAGGTAATATATTACAATAGTTAAACATGATCTGCTTTGCATAATATCACATCTGGACATTCCAGAGGACTGAAGCCCCCCTGGCCAGGTCGGGGCATGGGGCCTTATGTGAAGGTGAATTAACATTTTGAGGAGGTTAGGTTAGGATGTAATCCCAACAAACTGTCTTTTGAAATGTCCTTTGATCTGCTTTTAAGCCGCCAGCAACATGGAAATAGTGTGTGCGACTAATCTGCACTCAGATCCTTAGGTTAAGTATTTACATTTACACTGGGATTTTTAAAACTTCAGAATTATGGATTATCTGATATTTTTTTATGTGAAATACAAATTATAGATTATCTGATTATTTTGTATGTGAACATGAATATTTTTATGTTATGTTTATTGTAAGTGATTAGTTAGTCAACTAGGCTGTAACTCCCCCAAGCACAGTGGGAAACCAGTAAGTTTTTAGAAATGGACATGACTTGTATAAAGACAAAAGTTTGAATATCAAAGTATTGTTTTTGCATGTTTTTGGATGTTTCAAGCAGTGTTGGCCTTCATTTCTATTAAGCAATTATAGAGATACAGATCCCCTCTAAGTATAATAATAATGAGGAACTGCAGTGGGAAACTAGGGACTTGGGCTGAGGACTGTGAAAACTAAAGTGAAAGGTAAATGTAAACGACACAGCTGCACAAAGATATTTATTAATATAATTTTTTGTTTAAACAATATAGAAAGGGTTTATTTATTGCAGTACAGTTGGGGTAATCCGAGAAATCTTTTGAGATAATGAGAAATTGACCAACTTTTATGTTCATCTCCAAACATAAACATGGCGAAAGCTCGAAGGGTGCTGTGTGTAGGAGTAGCCCCTTGGTGATGAATAGCAAAACATCAAAAGCAGACTAAATTTCTCCTTATTTCTGTGAGTTTCTGTAAATTTTTTAAATGAACCTTACCTCTCCATTACTATACAGGCAGTCCCTGGTTATTGGCTGGGGTTCCATTCCCAGCGGCATGACGATAACTGAAAATCGGTGATAATAGTGCTGATCCCCGGGTATCAGCGCCGATAACCGGGGATCGGTGCATGTCGGTGCCGAAAATCCAGTTATCGTCGTCGCTAGACAGGTGCCGTAAAACTGGATCGCCAATAACTGGGGGCAGATAATCGGGGACTGCCTGGATATAGCTTTTACTTCCTGCCAGCGGAAGTTCGACAGATAGGTACAACCACTCTCTTGAATCCCCTGTAGCTAAGGATTGTTTGCGGTTTGAGGCTAGTATGAGTATCAGTTAGAGTCTAGTGAGAAGCCTAGACTGTCTTCAGCTTTCCTGTGTGTATTATCGGCCAGGGTGATAATGTGCCTTGCGGTTTTGATGCACCAGTAGCATGTGTCTAGTGTGAATTTGCAAGATTTTGCAGAAAATGCCCGTTCTTGCCTTGTGGTTTTGATGCACCAGTAGCATGCGTCTAGTGTGAGTTTGTGCATTTTGCAGAAATGCCCATTCTTGCACATGAGTGTCGATCACTTACCCATACATCTATTGCTTGTACGGCTATTGTATGCACGCTTATGGCTTGTGTGCCTATTGCGTGCATGCCCATTGCTTGTCTGCCTATCACATGTGCTCCTATGGCTTGTACTGGTATTCTGTGATATACAACCAGTGTATAAGTGGTTACAATTTGGATAATTGCTTTTTTAAGGCGCTTGTTTCATTGCCTGAGGTTTGGTGCGCCTTTAATAGTTTGTGCTCATACGCCTGTGTGCCTATTACCTGTACGCCTATCACCTGTGTGCTTTTTGCTTGCGAGTCTATTGAGTGCTATCTTATCGCGTGTGCGCCTATAGCCTGTGTACCTGTCTCCTGCTTGATTATCACTTGCCTATAGAGAATCGTGGCAATGCGCTGTTGTTTTGGCTTCCATATAAGTAGGCAGGTGGTTGCTGTTAGTAGTCTCAACATTGTTTCGGGGAATTTCGACTCCTTTTCCAGTTGCAGGATTTTCTATCGGTAAGCAGTTGGTTACTGTTCCATTTTTACTGATTCCCCTGTGGTTTAGGTTCTTGTTATCACGAGATTTTCCAGATCAGAATTTAAAACATTTGGTTGAGCCGACAGGTTTCCAACTGAAACAGTGTCTTCCTTTTGAGCCGGAGCAAGAAGTTTTGTTGGCAGTGATTGAAGAAGAGTTTAACCCTCAGTGGAAGCTTATCAGGAGTTAGTTCAGTGCAACAAACTACTGCTCTGCTGCCATCGAGCATGGTAGTCTTTGCCCCGGTCTTTCTGGCGTATTTTTCGTTAGCTAAGACTTAATATCCTCCCTTTTCTGTGGCAGGAGGACAGTTGCTTGTACTTCTGTTGATTGATGAATCAGGTGTTTGATATACAACCAGTGTATAAGTGGTTACAATTTCTGTTTTGAAGAGGATAATTGCTTTTTGTAAGGAGAAGTCAATGGAAGGTAAGCCACTGGACATGTGAGCAATGGCTACAAGTTTTAAATTTGGAAAGAACTTAACCTTCGATAAGATATTGAAGTCACTTAGTGGCAGGGCAATCTTGTATGGGCAGTCCCTGGTTATTGACGGGCTCAGTTATCGGCGATCCGGTTTTTGGGGCTTGTCTAGCGACGAACGTTGGTGATTTTTAGCGCTAATTTCCGCTTATCGGAGCCGATAATCGGGTACTGGTGCTGATACGTACCTAACAGAGGTGCCGATAACCCAAAATCAGCGATTTTCGCTTATTGTCACGCCGTCGGAACAGAACCCCCGCCGATAACCTGGGACCGCCTGTATTTGCTTTGGTTTATCTTCATGGTGCGGAGATTAAATATGATTACTGCAGAGCATTAATCCCTCTGGTTTGTGTAGGAAATATGTCCTTAAGCCATAGGTAGTCTTTTTTGGTGTACAGTACTGCATTTTAAACCAGGTTGTGGTTTTTGGGAAGCTTGGAGGTATTCAGTGTTGAGAACATATTAGAAAGTACAGGCATTCCCTGGTTATTGGTAGGGGTTCTGTTCCCAATGGCGTGATGATACCTGAAAATCGGTGACAATAGTGCTGATCCCTGGTTATCAGTGCTGATAACCGGGGATTGAATTCACTGGGTAAAAGAAACACTTGTTTTGTACTAAGTAGCCTTTAAAGGGCTGGCTGATTTCCACTTTGCCCACCTTTTTTGGATGTGGGAATCAGCCTGAGCCTGTTAATCTTAGTCTGTTTCCAACTGTAGTCCCCCATTATTGTTGGACATGGGGTTGTCTTTATCTCTAAAACTACAGATTTCCACCAGAAATGAAGGTCAAAATCTCTAAACACACCTAAAGTTATAGAAAAATCATACTTTAAATTTCAAACAACAGTTCTGATTGTATCTAGATACTTACATGTTTATAATCACTGTAGGCGCACTGACACCTCTTCTTGGTAGACTGTTTACTCTTAAAATGGGCTATTGGCAGGAAGTACTCCAAAGAACTCTGATCATACTTCCTTATTTCAACAGCCATAATTCAGAAATGTGGTCGATATCACAGCACAGTGAACAAAATATAAAATTACAGTTACTGATGTAGAAGTGTCATTAATTAAACTGGAAGCAAAAGAGCACATCAGAATTCAGTTTTGGTTTGAAGATGAACTTACTCTACATATTATCCATAGCTAACTCTACATATTACCCATAATTCCATATCATAAGCCTTGTTCTGCTCCATGTCTCTTAAAAACCTAACAAAAATTCATGATGGTATTAGTATTTCTAGCTTTACATATATCTGGAAAGAAACTTATAGAAGAATCACAATGCCACCATTTGCATGTGTATTAATGCTTTGAATGCAAGAAAGAACGATTAGTTTTGTCTAGTGAACTAGAAAAGAATAATCTAGAACACATGATTTAACACTGCACAAGTGCATCTGTGCAGTTCTGACATGTCACAAACATTTGGAATGGGTTGGAGGAGTATCGGTATAGACAAGAAGATGAGCAATAGTTGGACATGACTTCTAATTTATTAGTATCTTCTGAAGATTGTTGCTTGGAAGAAAATTATCTCAGACTATCCTGTATAATTGGTATTAAAAACCCAGGCATGAAAATTTTTATGCCAGACCTAGTATGGCAGAGGTCTTTTATGGTATTCATTGACTATACTTGGCTGACTTAATATCTTCGCTGCTTTTGAAATTCTGAGTCATAGGCTAGACAAAGATCTTATGTATTTTTTCTTATATTGCTTCAGTAAAGAGTAACTTGAAATATGATGATAGATATATTGTGAACAAAGGCAGTTAACATGCATTTATAAACCCCCTATTTAGGTCTGTTTGAAATCCTCTGTGTAAACCTGTTGGATAACCTAACAATTCAGTTTTGAGCTGATGGTCTTGTCTTGTAGCCTGTGGATGTTTGAACGTAATCGTTATTAATACCACGACAGCCTTGCTACCAACTGGTCTAGGTTATCCATCTCCTGTTATTAGCCGTACAGTCAACCCGCGGTATTTGCGGGGGATGCGTACCACAACCCCCCCGGAATAGCTAAAATCCACAAATACTTGAAACCCCTCTAAAAATGCTTATAACTGCCTATTTTGATAGTTCAGACACCAAAAAATCCTTCTAAAAATGCTTGTACCTGAGTATTTTAATAGTTTTGTTACAAAAAATGCATTTAGTCATGAAAATATGAAAATACAGTAGTTAGAGGATATTTCTCTACGAAAAACACGAATGGGCAAATTTTCCGCAAATGTGTATGTATGTTCCACAGAAGAATCTGCACATAGGTGAAGCCGCGAATCTGAACCGCAAATAAGGGGGGTCCACTGTATTCTCATCTGCAGACTTGTGGGAGTTGCAGTTTATTATGATGATAAGATTTTTCCTAGACTATAGAAATGCTCAGTCAGTCTTAAAAAACAAAGAGGCAGCATTTTAAAATGGCAGGCATGATTTTAGTTTCCTCATGAGCAGCTAATTACTGTAGTTGCTTCAAAATTTTTTCTTGCCGTTTTTTCCCCTTTTGTAACTTATTTTTCAAGATATCTGGGTATCACTGTGTATGGGGTTAGGTCCTAGTCATGATTTTCTTACCTCTCCTTTTTTTATCTTGTATCTGTCAAGCCTGGACTGAGTTATACCTCCAAGTTGCCTTACCTATTGGATTCTGGAGTCTATATAAAAGAGATTAACTTGTAAGACTGAATACATCAATGCAGTGAATTCATCCTCATTTTCATTTTGAATGATTAATGTATTATGTGCACAGTGACTTGTATTATGTTAAAGAAGTTATTTTGACAGAGATAATATTAGCTTTTGGCTGTAAAAATGTTAACTTGTATAGATTTTAGTTTATCATTACTTTTTTGCCTTGTACACTTGCAAAAGTTTTGCTGTATGGAATTTAATTTGAAGTCAGTGACTTTGTTACAAAGTCTTATTAGATGTGATGGAGGGTGCTCTTTAAATGCGGATTACACTAATGTAAAAGTAAAATTATATCTTTAGATTTTGCACAGATATATTCAGTTAAAAAGTGTAGATAACTAAGATATATTATGCAACATCTGCAAATAATTATTCAGTATATAATTCCATTTTTCCATTCCTCAGATTGTGGAAGCATAATTCATATTTGGGTGAGAGGCTTGCACCTATCTTCAGGTGGCCTTATGCTGATTGAGTAATTGCAGTCTACCCATGACCTCTTTCATCCACTGGTCTCAAGGTAAAGTATATGTAGAATAGTGGTTTGCATTTTGTAGATTATTGTTTCAGGATTATTTTTAACTAGAAATTTCACAGGAAAATTCCTAAGAATTGGCCATTTTACACACTATAAAAGTTGTTTATTGACTCACAGTACTTTTCCGTTGTATGAACTTCAGTTCTATTTATTGTACATTACTTTTGTTACACAAGCAACATTGCCTTTGCTTGACAGACCTGGAAATGTCTCGTGGCTTTGCCTGGAGGAGATATTTTTGGTAACTGCTGTACAGACACCACCCTACTTACAAATGAGTCACTGTACATTCCGGATGGCCGTTTATATGTTGAACTGTTTGTAGGTTGTACTCTTCATGCATATTTAAGTACAGTATGATATAAAACCAATAAGTTTCCATATGTCTTTTCATCATAAAACACAATACACTGTACAGAATAGGCTCACAAAACAAAATTTGAAGGTACGGGTGGCAAAAGGGGGTGCTCTGAACACGATATTTGCGATCCCATGTGTTTGTGTCTCTGCCTGTTTTTAAGTTGAATGTTTGTAAGTAGGGTAGTCTGTATATCAATAACCGTGTTTCTAAGGTTCCTACAACATCCATTAGGAGCTTTTGGTACACTTGGTGTTCTCACAGTTCCAATGATTTTAAGTGTTTCAGGAAGCTTTGGTATTAAATGTATGAAGTACTGAGCCTTGTACTGTACATGAAATGCACATCCTTCCACCATGTTAAACTTTTTAGGACCATCCAGGAATCATATTCTGTATTATAGTCGGTCATTATTATTTTTGTTTTATCCATCTTGCTTGTATAGTGTTAAAGGAGGCTAATTTTAGTAGTCTTCATCTTCTCAGAATTAGGCTATGTATAGTTTAGAACGATCTTACTGGTAACTGTCACAAAGTCTTTTCTAGGCAACGGATGTTCTAAGCTTTTTGTATTTCAAGAAATTAATCCATAAGAAAATTATCTTTGTGGGATGTTTAATGAAAGATAACCGAATAGTGTAAAAGCTTAATGTACAAAACATTGCAGATTGGGCAGAAAGACTATTGTAGGGAGTATTTAGTACAGTTCACAGTGCACTGTATCAGGCACACCATACTTGGTCCCTCCTTGTGGGGAAAGTAGGTTTCAGGGCACAGATTTAATGTTACTTCCCAAGTTCCTTTCAGATGAAGGGAATCACAATTGGTATTTTAGATATTTAAGTGCCATTTGTACCTAATTGGTCCATTGTTTCTGTACTGTAGTAATTTCTTGTAGCAGAGATATCTTTCATTCTTTCTATCAAGGTTCAAAATTTTTTTACTGTTAATTAGCAGTAGTAGACTTTAAATTATATTTAAGTGTTTACAACATATTGACAAATATTAATGTTTTAAGTACAATACAGTATAAGTACAATACTTCACAATTCTTGTCTTAGTTTACGTAGTTACCAGTACTAATGTTGATTGTATTTTTACTACAAATTTAATCATTTCAGGTACAGTATAGAGATCATTGTTTGCAGAGAGTCTTGTAGAAGCCCAAGAATTTCCCATAATTAAGATGACCCAGGTTTGTTCTTCCAAGACTGTCCTCTTGACTACGTATTTGAGACTTCTTCTTTATCTGCAGATGGAATCCACTTTTCCTTAATTATCAAGGAAAGTCGAAGAGTTAATTTTGTTTAACTTAGCCTTGGGTTGATCCAAGGTAGATTTCTTCTTTGATATTATTGTTAGTTTAGCCAAAGGATAATTTTTATCATTTATTTCTGCATTTATAAACGTCATTCAAGAAGTGAGGGGTCTTGTATTAAGCTATTTTTGTTTTGTGCCACTACACTGACGCCCTCAAGATGACGTCCAGTTCAAATTCTCGGACATCCCAGATTGTTTACACATCTGTGGATGACGATATGACTGTCACAGAGATAATATGCGAGTATGACTGTGATGACATGGTGACTGAGGCTGTGTGTGAGGTGGAACCGCCCGAGTCCAGCGATGGTCAGATCTACTTGGCTGAACCATCTCATAATGACAGTATGCCAGTCATAAAAGAGGAGAAGATTTACATTGATTCTGAGTCCTTCCAGAATGAGCAGAATTTCAAGGAGGAAAGTATATACATTGATGATAATTCAGATGACCCAGTCCACCAGATTTTTGCCGAAGACAAGAAGTTCAAGTGTGGCGTTTGCTGTGAGCAGTTCGACGACTTGGCTGCCATATCTCGTCACATGGAGGAGCATTCTGGCGAGAAGAAATACGAATGTGCCGAGTGTGGCAAGCAGTTCAAAAATATCAATAATGTGATGCGTCACATGGTGGTTCACTCGGGAGAGAGGAAGTACATGTGTCCCATTTGTAAAAAACCCTTCACTCAAGTTGGCAACCTGAAACGTCACATGTTTGTACACAGTGGCGAGAAGAAGTTTCCGTGTTCTACTTGTGGTAAGGGTTTCACACAGATGAACAATCTCATTAGACATCAGGCCATCCACAGTGGAGTAAAAAATTTTGAATGCAATATATGTCACCGGCTGTTTAATCAGGCAAGTAATCTTAATCGACATTTACTCATCCACAAAGGCATAAAATTGTACAGTTGTGATACGTGTGGCAGATCGTTTTCTCAGCTGACAAATCTGCAGAAACATAGGGAGCGACATCTTCGGGGCAAAAAGTACAAGTGTGAGGTTTGTGGCGAGGGTTTTGATCATAAATTGATGTACAATAAGCATTTGGAGAGTCATTACGGGAAGCCTCGCTTCCAGTGCAATGTTTGTGGCCGTGTGGTCACACAGAAGAGTACTTTGAGTCAGCACATGCTTTTGCATTATGAGAATAAGAAGTACACTTGTCATCAGTGTAATAAATGCTATGCACAAAAAGGCAGCCTCACAAAACACATGGAGGCTCATAACTTGACCAAGTACTTCTGCAAGATATGCAATCGATACTTTTACGATGAAGGTGGTCTGTTGAAGCATGAGTCAACACACACCGACAAGGCAAAGTCCATTGCAAGTATGGTGCAGAAGGAGATTAGGATCCTGGACTATGATCTCCAGTTCTGTGAGTTTTGTGGGAAAAGCTTTATACTGAAGAGAAGCTTGCGCCGCCACATGGAGAAGACTCACAATGTTGTCTTGGAGGTCAAAAGGAAGATCTCGTGTCGCGAAAATCCCTGTGAAGTGTGCGGCAAGATCTTTGTTCACAGGAAAAGCCTCAAGAAACACATGTTGAGGAAACACAATGTGGAAATTGAACTGGATGCAGAAATGTCATCACCTGTGGTCAAGACAGAAAAGGAAGACGACATGTCTGACGAAGAAAATGAAGCGGACGAGTCTACTCTTGCCATTTTAGATAAGGATAAGATCACTGAAACCTTACTGCAAATTAAGCAGGAGAATGTCATTGAAGCAGACACCACATTTGAAGAAAGTGAACAGGTCTGGAATGACATAACTAATTGTAAAGTGAAGGAAGAGCCAGAGGAGAGAACTAGTGGTGCTATGGTTCACCTGTGCGAAATTTGCGGTCGTGGGTATTACCTAATCAGTAATCTTCACAGGCATATGGAGATTAAACACGGAGTGACCAGTAAAGGAAAAGAAAATGTCAATGGAAAATTAAGTAGCTCTGCGAGTGTGAAGATGGTCAACAACTTCATTCTGAAAGAAACTGGGATTACTGTGAAAGAACTGACAGGTGACTCGAGAAGTTTGGCCAGACAAGCGGCCTCTTCGGATGACGAACCTCTCGAGGATCAGACTCCTGCTCGAGGTGTTGGCATGAGAAGAAGGGCGAAGAATGCATCGGCTGGTATAGAAAAGAAAGGAATTGCAAAGGTTGCAGAGGACCCTGAGTATAGACCAAAAGGCAAGAGAGGAAGAAAGAGAAAATTCAGTTTATATGCTGACGCCGATATATGCGACATCTGTGGGAGAGGATTCTTGACGCCGTTTGACCTTCTCTTGCACATGTTAGAGCACAGCAAAGCCAAGAAGAATGAACTCCTGAGCATTGTCAATGAAGCTGCTCAAGAATTCCAAAATATGAAAAAGTCTGAAGTGGAGTTGAACGTCACAGAAAAAACCAAAGGATTGGTGTCACACTTCAGGAAGTGCAGCAGAAACCAGTCAAGTGAAATATCCAGCATTTTTTCCATTGGCGAAACTTACGAACAAGTCCCCTCTTCTGGAGATGCTAGTCCGGTTAGACATCGTGCTGCGAGTTCGAGTGACTATGAACAAGAGTCCATCACTACCGAGTGTGTTGACTTTGGGGTAGAATCAAAGCAGGAAGTGCTTGAAATAAATGAATTTGATTATGTGTAGGTTTTATGTTAATTGCAGTGATACAGACCCCGATTTTATTGACTAGGGACTGGTTTTTTGTAAGCTAAGTTCTTGTAAGATAAGTGCTTGATTTGGCAGAGAATGTAATTTAGTTTATTGTGTCAGATGACTTTAACAAGGTTTTATGGGATGGTTAAACTTGTCCCATTATGTGCTAATCATTTTGCTGCTTTTGGATATTTATGGAATTTCATACTTTGATTTTAATAGCTGAAAGTTGCGGAGGAACGAGCTTTATGCCAGTGGACATTATCTGATAAGGTCATGTAAATAAATCAATGCATTGAGGATGTGATTGTGTAGATATGTACATAACGTGCCATTGTTTGAGAATGGCGTTTTTATCCTCAATCTGCGTGAGGAGCCTCAGGAAAATAGCCTTGTTTTCCAGTCGTGTACATACTGTAGGTACCTTTTGCGAGTTGCAGACATGTATATAAACTTGTAGTTAATAGGAAAATATTTATATTTAAAATTCCTATTTTGTCTTGTGAATGATTAACTATATAGTTTATCCAGGTCTCGACTTAGTCAGTGAGACTTTTACCATATCCTCCTGTTTGCTTTTAGTTATTTATTTTCTTTTACGTGGAGGACTATGGATGGGCAGAGCTGTGCCCAAATATGCCTTCTCCCTAGGATAAAATTGTAGTGATATAGTTGTATCTGTATAAGGTCGAAGTACAAACGAATCAAGCTGAATTGTTCAGTATTAATTTTTTCAATTTTAGGTTTCCAGATTGTTTCATTGGTTGGATTCTTCTTCCTATTTGTCAGTTGTTTTTGATGTCTCGAAAATTTTACATTCCTGCTGTTTTTTTTTTAATTATGCCACTTGTGAAATAACTGTGTGTTGTGTAATATATTCGGCTCATTATTTGATTATTTGAACAGTAAAAAATCAGGCTAATGAGTATGTTTTTAATTTTTGCCACCCTCTTCTTGTGTAGCCTTTTAATGTTCTCTGTTATCTCTTACTAGCAAATGTCACTGATACTAGTTTTTCAGCACCATGTGATTCCAACTGAAGTTGTCAGTTGGGCACATTCCAGTAGCCCCTCAAGGATCTTGGAACTTGCTGTTGTATTTTACTCTTGGATGCACAGGCTATCGTAGGGGTGTGGTACTGTCAGTGCACTCCATGTGGTGAACTGCAGGCATTACTAAAGGTTCTTGGTAGCATCCCTTTGGGCCCTAGGTGCAATCACTTTCACTCCTTTCACTGTAGTTCCATTCATATTTTTGTTCTTCCATCTTGCTTTCCACCATCTAATAATTGTTTCAGTGCAACTGTGAGGTTTTCATCTTGTTAAACCTTTAAAACCTTTTTACTCCGTTTCCCTTTCAGCACTGAATGACTTCATAGGTCACCAGCGCTTGGCTTTTGGCCTAAATTCTATATTCTGTTCCATTGGATTCACATGCTTTTGCAAGCTGCTTTAAGTGATAAACATACCAAAATTGCCTGGAACTTGCCACTTGCGACTGATGTCTTGTTGGATGGTCTTAACTTTTCTGTGGATCATGTTAACATAATAGATAGTCAGTCATTACCTTTTAATTTTCTTTTTCTTTCCCCAAATATTTTTTGTTTGTTTCCTAGATACTGGAAAGGTAAAGTATCTATCACTTTATTAAAAAGAAATGTAGGACCATATTCTATTGGGTAATGGGTGTAAAGAGCTGTATGGCTACAGTACAAGTCAAAGTTCCATACCTAACCTTGTCACTGTATGTGGTATAGTATTTAATATATCAAATGTGTGAAAACTAAATTTATCACATAAGAGGGAATATTTGCCAGATGGTTGACGTGATGTTCTCTGACCCGAGATCTTGAAACTGTGTCCATAAAATGTATTGCTTTAATATGTACAGTATTGTCTTCCAAGACTGGTGACCGTGAACTTTGAATCTGTTTTGGCTTGTGTCATTTGTTTTCAGTTGTTTTCTCTTTTCCAGTCACTGCATATTTTTCTCCCCTTCTTAGTACATGCCCCAAAAATTGAAATAAAAAATTTTTCCCATGCTATACTGTGAAAAAGTGCAGTGTTAGTTGAGAAGAATTGGTAATTAAAAAAGTTCAGTTTTTTCTGAGTTGTGTACCTTACTCTAGAGGGAGGGCCTGTTTACTTCCTTTGAAGTAATGTGTTGCCTCAACTCCCAGTAATGTGGGAGCTTACTTTTAAGCTCTGATATTGGTACCACTTGGATCATCTATTTCCTGATGACCCACCCTATCAAAGAACCCATCCCAAGCAGTGATTGGGAGTATCAGACTTGGGTAATCTCTTCTTAGTTTGGTCTCCTAGAAACTTGCAGGAATACAAAAGTAACATTTATTGGAAAGAATGTTAACAAGGAAGTGAATTTGATTCAGCTTTCAGGAAATCATTTGACCTTCTGTTCAGCTCCCAGTGATGGTTATGAAAGATATTCTAGGCTGCAAATTTTTGGGCAGTTTGCTGACATCAATTTCTTATTGAGGAACAGGTTCACAAAGTGGTGCCTCTGTCCTCTGGGTGGATTTTGACTGCCAATGTGGCTAGTAAACCTAGGGTGGACCTATTGTAGGCAATACAGTAGTAGTAGCAAAACTATGCAGAAGTCTGCATACGAACTGGAGTTACTGAACACTGAATTGAAGCAGTACCACCCACTTTAGGTTGCCAGGAAGTGGCAATTGCCACCCATGAAGGATTGATTCATACTTGATTGAGATTATTGATATTTGTAAAACAAGCTCCACAATTAAATGTTAACGGATGAAAAATAGTTTTACTTGAGTGCAGCTCAGTAATGCATATGTAGGTACAGTACATGCAACAATTGTGACATATGCACTAGGATGCACTTTTAAGGTTTACTATAACAATGCAGTTGATTCTTGCAGCAAGGTGCTTTTTCTGGCAACTCCAACCCAGCCTGCATAAGAATGGAACAAGAAATAAGGAGTTTGTGGGTGGTCTTGGCACATAATAATTCCATTATTATTATGATTCAGGAGATGAAACCTATTCGTATGGAACAAGCCCACCAAAGGGGCCAATGACTTGAAATTCAAGCTTCCAAAGAATAAGGTGTTCATTAGGAAGAAGTAAGAGGGGGTAAAGGGAAATATGGAAAGAAGAGATCCCACTCTCACTAAAAATAAAAAATGAATTAATAAATTAACAAATACTATAGATAAAAATGTATTGAAATGCAAGGAGAATAGTATTAGGGTAGTAATGCATTGCACCTTCACTTGAACTTCTGAAGTTCCAATTCCATACGTCCTCTGGGAGGCTGTTCCACAGTCCAATGGTGTGAGGAATAAAGGGCCTCTGGAACTGAGAAGTTCGACAGCGAGGCACATTTACTGCACATTGGTGCTGCTGCTCAGCGAATCTGGTTGCTCTTGGCAGGAAAAGGGGATCAGGGATCAATTGTGAATGTGAAAGATCTCTGTTGAAATACAACTTATGAAAAAGTGACAAACAAGAGACCATCCATTGATGGTCCAAATCATGACTGATACTATTAGGAAGCGGAAACCTACCACCACGAACTGCTCTATCTGAAAGAGATAAATCTCTGGCAGAAGCAGACATCCACACTAACATTTATCTGAAAAACAAAGTGGAATTTTATCTTGCAGTCATGTCCTGTATACAATACATATGTATGTTGAAGGTTAAATACAATACACCACTTAGTACTGTATTTGGTGCCATGAAGTTCATTTGCACTACCGTTGGTGAAATCATTTTTTTACTAGGTAATGGATAGGCCATGCAGATGACGTGATTGCTATCCTTAGAGTACTTGGAATTATGGCTCAGAGCAAGAAGGTTGTTATTTGATTTTGTTGGTCATGTCTGCCTGTCATCTGTAAAATGCCTTACTGTACTGTAAGTGAACTACTGTACTATAAATAACATCAGGAATACTTCTGCAGCACAATATGCAGTATAATGCTTGTCATGACCTCAAATGTCTAATCAATTATTGTTCCTGTGTAAATACAAACCATCCCGTTTTATTTATGAGTATTCCTCAGCATGAGTTGGAAATGGTTGTTTAAGCTTGATAACAAAGGTGGTTAATTGTTGGACGGCAGCTGAGAGGGGGGAATACCCCACCACCTGCCTAAGCCAGCCTTTTTTTTTTTGCTGTTGGTTACATGTGTGTGAATGCTCTGCCTGACTTGGAGTTGAAGGTATTATCTTTATGTAAGTTTGGTGTTTGTCTTCACAATGGAAGGAAAAAAGTGTGAACAATGAAGTTGGAAAGAATGTGAGCAGGTGTGTGTCTGCTTTATCCCCACCAGTTGTGTTTGCTTGATAGGGGTAGACTGCAGCCTTGACTCTCCCTGTGAGGAGTGTACTGGTTAGTCTCATTTGCCATGGAAGAGGTTTGACAAGCAGCAGAGGAGGAGGAGGAAGGCCATGAGGTGTATGGTGGTGTCTTTTTGGGGACAGTGAGGTTCTCATGTATGGACTCACGATTGCAGGTTTCTCTGTGGAACATAGTAGCCATTATTTTGGTGGTTTTTCACTGGAATTATTCACTAATTACTGTATTTTCATATAATTTTCATGAATAAATGCACTTTTTGTGATAAAACTATTAAAATGCTCAGGTATAAGCATTTTTACAGGCTTTTTCTTGTGTTTGAACAATCAAAATGGGCAGTTCTAAGTGTTTTTAGGGGGGTTTTAAGTATTCGTGGATTTTAGCCATTCGCCGGGGGGGCAGGTGTGGTACGCATCCCCCGCGAATACAGGGGGTTCACTGTACTCTGCTTTTGACACTACCAAGTCTTTGCCCCCCAGACGGCCTTTCCTTTCTCCCTACTATTGTTAATTTTCCTCCAGTTCAGTTTGAAGGGTTAAGCTCTTGAAGGTAGGCAGCTAGCACGTGCTCTTTGACAGTTATCCCAGGTGTTGTGTATTAAGCCTTGTGCATCACATTTTGCATGTTGAAGCTCTGCTGAGGACGGGTGCATTGTGAGTTGTTGTTGTTTGGGGATTTTGGGGGAGAAGTCTGGTGATTTTTTAGCAAGATGTAATGGTGCTGTAACCATTAAAGCCAACGTTTAGCCAACTGTATTATTAACTGTCTACCTCAGGCCACCATGTAATACTGTAATTGGTGACGAAATTAGTACCTGAAGGCAGAGGAAAATGGTATGGTAGCCTTGTTTTTGGGTTTTGATGGTTTGTTCATCTTCTTGAGTGCCGAGTGGCCATCGCTTATGCTGACTGGGAGAGAAGGGCGTCTTGGCAACGTAACAAATGAATTGTTTACAGTGGCTAATGTTTTTTTATTTAATCATATGGAAATGTATTGTTGTTTCATAGTCTATTATGGTAGCAGTATGCTTAAGCTACTGTGTTTTTGCTTGTCCTTTTGATTTGAATTGTGGTTGAGTTTATTGGAAGCAATTGACAGTGTTAAAAAGAGAAATGTTCTTTTGATGTCTGTTGGTACTGAAGTGTTTGCAGTTCTAGGTAATATATGTGCACCAGATTTGCCACATACTAAAACATATGAAAAGTTATTTGCTTATTATGATATTAAACCAGCTACCACAGAAGTTTACTTGCTTTCCAGCAAAGAAGGGAAAAAGGAGGAGAGTCTCTGAAAGGTTTGTATGCTGACCTGAAATCTTTGGCAAACGATTGTGAGTTTGGTACACAGTTTGATGCTCGAGTGAGAGACCAGTTTTTTATGGCTTTAGAGCATGAAGTTTATTTTGCCAATTTGGTTGCTGAAAACTTAGATTTAAAGTCCATGACCTCTACTCAGAGTTTTGAAAGGGTTTTGAATTTAGAGAAAGCTTTTGTCTCTGAAAAGTCACTCCCTGTACAACAGGTGAAGTCATTTTTTAAGAAATCAGTTTCTTGTCAACATTGTGGATAGCCTCATGATAGTGTGAAATGCTGTTTTAAAGATAGAGTATGCAATCAATGTCAGAAAAGGGGGCATTTAAAACAAGTTTGTACAGCTGTTGTCAGTAGTA
This sequence comes from Macrobrachium rosenbergii, assembly GCF_040412425.1. Classification (NCBI taxonomy): domain Eukaryota; kingdom Metazoa; phylum Arthropoda; class Malacostraca; order Decapoda; family Palaemonidae; genus Macrobrachium; species Macrobrachium rosenbergii. The sequence goes on along the minus strand of NC_089786.1, from coordinate 49,583,646 downwards.
GTCAAGGATGTACAGAAGAATGGTCATAAGTCTGTAGTACATAAAAAGCAGAAAAGTGTTAGAGCAATTGATGATGTAACTGTTTTGAGTGACAGTGAAAAACTTTTATTGTTTACCACTGTTCATGCTGTAAAAGATGAAATTAAAGTGACAATTAAGGACCAAATTGTTCCTTTTGAGGTTAATTCTGGTGTTGCAGTTAGGTTTACCTATTAAAGATTGTAAGAAACATTTGAAGGCATATGATAATGTTAACATAAATGTGTTAGGTGAGGTTTCTGTAGGTGTTGCTTATAATGATCATAATGTCAGTCAGATTTTTTATGTTGTTGAAAATAAGAATTCAAATCTCTGTGGTAAAGATTTGATGGATAAAATTGGCATTTACTTGGTGGGCAAAGTTAATTCATCTGAAGTAAATAAGATTGACAGAAATGTTCAGGATTTGTTTGATAACTGCAAAGTGGACCCTAAGAAACCAGTTGTAGGTTTGGTTGCCAAAATTCATGTGAAAGGTGATTCAGTACCTAAGTTTAGAAAGCACAAAACTGTTCCTTTTCATTATAAGTCGATGGTTAAAGATGTTCTGCTGACTTGGGTTAATCATGATGTAATTCAGTCTGTCAGTTCAACTGAATGGGCAGCTACTATTGTTACTGTTATGAAATCTGATAACTCAGTTCGCATTTGTGGTGATTCCAAAGAGTTGAATCAGTGTTTAGACTGTGATCAGTATCCATTACCAAAAGATTGACGAATTATTACCATAGATTGGTAAAGGGAAAATATTTTCCACTATTGATTTGAAAAATGCTTACTTACAAACACCAGTGGATGAAGAGAGCCAGAAGTACTTGGTAATTAATACCCATAAGAGTTTGTTTAAGTTTAAAAGGTTGCCTTTTGGCCTTTTTTCTTCCCCTGCTATTTTTCAAAGGTTTATTGTTGGTTTGTTATAATTATCAGTGGAGAAACTGAAGAGGAACATGACCTTAGATTTAGTAAAGTTTTAGATATTTTGAAATAGCATAATATTCGGATTAATAAGAAAAAGTCTGCTGTCAAGGTATCTTCAGTAGAATATTTGGGTTATATTTCTGGTGGAAGGTGTTGGATTTTCTGGTAAAAAGGTTCAAGCTATATTAGATGCTCTATCTCCCACTTCTGTTGCAGAAATTTAGTCATTTCTTGGTATGGTTATGTATTATTGTAAGTTTATTCCAGAATTTCTCTAGTAAGTGTGCTCCCTTTATGACCTGTTGAAAAAGAATGCAAAGTTCAAATGGAGTAAAATTAAACAAACTGCTTTTGAAAGTGTGAAAAAGGATTTGGTAGAAAGTCCATTGTTATGCAATTATGATGGAGAAAGTTCATTGATTGTGGAAGTTGATGCTTCACCCATTGGAGTTGGTAGTGTTTTGTTGCAGAAAGTTCATGGGAAAGAGATTCCTGTTAATTTTGAGAGTAAAAAACTTACATTAGCTGAACGGAACTATGTTCAGATAGATCGAGAGGGCCTTGCATTAGTTTTTGTTTTAAATAGATTTAGATGTTTCTTACTTGGTAGGAAGTTTGAAGCTAGGACTGACCACAAACCATTACTTGGCTTCTTTGGTAAAGGACGTCAAATTCCACACCAAGCCAATGCACGTATTCAGCGTTGGGCGTTACTGTTATCTCAATATGATTTTGACCTTGTCTTACTAGGTTGCCTATGAAGAATGATACTGAGTTTCATACCCCTGTTTAATATATGAAGCAGGTAGAAGCAGTAGATTTTGATGATATTTCTTTTGAGGTTATACAGAAATGTACTAGAAGGGATGAAGTTTTAAATCAAATCATTTAGTGCATTAAGTTTGGTTGGCCTAAAGGGGATTCAAGATTGTCTGAGTGTGGCTCTGTGAAAATTGATCTTAGTTTATGATGTAGTATTGTATAGAAGCAGAATTGTCACACCCACTGTATTGAGGTGTAAAGCACTGGGTCACTTCCATAGTGGTCATAATGGTATAAAAGTCATGAAAGCAGCAGCTAGGAATTGGGTTTGGTGTCCTAAGATTGATCAAGATATTGCAGAGGTTACAAAAAGTTGTCATATTTGTTATACTAATTACCAACCAAATCAAGCTCCTGTTCTTCCTTGGCCATCACCTGGTAAAGTGTGGTCTAGATTACACATAGATTATGCTGGAGCTGTGGATAATAAGTATTTTCTTTTGATTATAGATGCATTTTCTAAGTTTTTGATGTCCATGTTACTCCCCCAACGACATCAAATGTTACTACTGAGTTGCACCATATTTGTTTCTGAAGAGATGAAGGCTTTCTATAAGAAAAATGGTGTATGTCTTGTAACTCCTGCACCATTTAATCCTTCATTAAATGGATTAGCTGAGTGAGCTGTGAGGACTTTAAAAGAAGGCTTGAAGAAGTTTAAGAGTAGATCTTTAAACACTAGGGTTTGTAGGTTCTTGTACAATTACAGAAAAAGTTCACATTCTAGTACTAGAAAGTCACCTGCTGAACTACGGTTTGGTCATTCCTTTAAAACAACCATTGAATCACTTAAGGTCCATTCTAAGAGAAATAGAGATTCTGAAGTTTTGGCAGAGAAATTGTTCTCTCAGGAAACTCCTAAGTATAATGTTGGAGATGCAGTGTTTGCAAAAAATTTTGGAAAAGGAGAGCCCTGGGTTGAGGGAAAAATTTCAGAGTTTTAGGAGCAAGAAATTATCTTGTACAAGTTCATAATTTTGGAAATATGCTATGGAAGAGACACCACGACCAATTAATGCCTAGATTTACTAGTGACCTTGCTAATCCAAGTAAGGATTCTTTCTCACATGTTTCTTTTAGTAGGGTAGATGAATCTTGTAATGATAATCTACCTGCAGCCCCAGAAAGTTGTGTAGAATCTTCTGATAATGATGTACCATGTACTGTTCAAAAGAATAAGAGGGATGAAGCATGTGTACCCCGTACTGTACTCCAATTTTAAAGAAATTAAGCAGAGTTGTTAAACCCCCTGATGGATTGAATTTGTGAAGATTTATTTTTTGTTCATGATGGGTTTTCTTGATGCTTATTGTTTAGTTTTATCTCTTATCTTGGGGGAAGGGACTGTTGTGTATTAAGCCTTGCGCATCATATTGCACATGTTGAAGCTCTGCTGAGGACAGGTGCATTGTGAGTTGTTGTTTGAGGATTTTGGGGGAGAGGCCCACCGATTTTTGTAGCAAGATGTAACGGCGCTATAACCATTAAAGCCAATGTTTAACCAACTGTCTTATTAACCCTCTACCTAGGGCCACCACGTAACACCAGGTGCTTGTGTTTTGTCACCACATACCCCTGTTTCATTGGCTGTTTGTGGTATGTCTGCTGGTAGATGTGGCTATGCCTTGGTATTCTTGGTGATCTGTTTTTTGCAGCATTCATGGACCCTTCAGTTAAGTGGTTCCACATCCTTGCTGCTGCTGTCTGTTCTCACCAAGGAGCTCAAGACTATTGCCTGTGGGAGATACCATTACTATGCTAAGCCTAGGCTGTGCTGGAATGCTGATACTTGCTTGACCACACTTATGTCGGTGAGGAGAGTGAGACTCTTGGATGGAGTGAGATAAAGAAACCCAAGTGTGTGTATTCTTTCTTCTCCCCTTTGTTGCCAAGATGTTCCTCAGCATCCTCCTTATATTATCTCTCTTCTTCCTCTTCCAAAAAGAAGGGGTACTGCCAGACTGAGCAAGCACCTTGCTTTGAAAGTTGGGGTAGTGTTCGCTCACTTGTGGTAGGGACATCTGCTACTGATAGAGTTGGTAAATCAACCCACTGTCTTCTCCAAAGACTCAAGGATCACATTAATCTCTTCTGTTCATACTTCTGTCGAAGTAGGTATGGAAAAACCTGTGCTACCTTCTTGCTGGGTGTGCCCTGTGCAGACAGGGGGTTTGCGGAACAGGTATTGGGGTTACAGTACCCATGTCTGTGATTGTGCAGTCATTTAGAGTGTTCCTAGGTGTACAGGAGGGTTGTTCATGGTTTAGACCATGTTCATTCCGTTTGTTGATCGATGTTTGTTCATGGTTCAGCGATTGGTACTGCGAGGTCAGAGCCTTATAAACCTTGCTTTCCTATGTCAGATTGTATATGAGGTTACAGGAGTCACTGCTGTGCTCATTATCCTGACTGGAAACATGGCAAATCAGGGTGGACACTCTACTTGCCAATCAGTTGAGTGACTGTCCTCCCAATCAAGGCTTAAAAGGAATAAAAAGGCAGTGATCACTTAAGAGATTTTGGATGAATCCCTGGTGGTTTAAACTTCCACAACACAGGCTGTTTCCTACGCCTACACAGGCTCACCAACAGTATGTGAACTCTATAACACACACTCCATTCACTTCTAAATTGATTGATATCTTTTGCTTCTTGGATGCTGGAAACCTTACTTTCTAATGCCCCTTTCACACCATCTATCCACCCCTTTGAATGTCTTCCTGTCTCCCATGTAGGTATGCTTTAGTAATGCTCTGTGGCTCGTCAAGATTTGCAACTTATTATAAGGTAAACCGTTGCAAAACATTGTAGATATTCACCCAAAATGTTAGGCAGCTCAGAGACTGTCCTTATTTGATGCAAGTTCTCATTATATGATAATAATATAATAACACATATATATATACATATATATATATATATATATATATATATATAATATATATATATATATATATATATATACATACATATAATATATATATATATATATATATATATATATATATATATATATATATATATATATATATTTATGTATGTATTTGTATAAGTATATTTAATACTTATGTTATATATGAATAATTTGTATAAGTACTTTAATGCTTTTGTTGCTTGAATAATCAGTTATGCTGTATAAAATTAAATTGGACATAATATCCTGAAAATGTATTATAATCCTATAAAAATATTTCATGCAGATTTTTCTGTTTTTTTTATTAGGAATAAACATTTTCAAGCTTTGAAGAATCAATAATTTTACATTGTTTGGTTAAATTGAATGCAATAAAGACAAAGAAAGATACACAATACCAATAAAAACATAAAATAGATTTAAGATTGTCAGCTCATTACTATTAGAACAGCAAAGTATAAGTAAAGTTGTTGCTGTTAGAATTCTTCTGTGTGAATAAAGACTAATTGGCACCTCTTATCGATTTCCATAACAAAGGAATATGCATTTTTATATATAATACTCAAGTTAAAAAAGTTTTACTTATGATACAGGCAAAACTAGTTTTATTTGCTATTCCAGTCGAAGGAATCTGCTAGAAAGCAAAGAAAAGCTGCTTCTAGATATATTTAATCTGTATTATGGCGATCAGTGGCAACTGTCGCGAACTATGCATGATTTTGTGAATGGGTTCCGGTGGCAAGTTACTATGGAAACCAATTTTGTTTACTTTTAGAAAATGAAAACTTATGTGCTTGAAAAGCTAAACCTTCATAATAATAAATTTCAGTGATTAATGAAGATGAATTTTATTAATTCTTGTATAGTAATAATTAAGATAAACTTCCCTTAAAAGCATGAGATAATTATTAGCAATGAGAATTCTTTGGCTCCTTCATTTCACGTGTCTAAATAAAGAAAAAAACAGACTAAATCACGAATCTGACAACTAGCCAAAGAAGAAATGAAAATGAGAAGTTTCCTTGAGATGTTAAATAAGATGAAAAAAGTTATTTGACATTCTGTTAATTTTAATAAATAATTTAACAATAAAATTAAGAAAAACGAAAGTGAAAGAGAAACCAATGGAAGAGTGAGAGTTTTTCTTTAAGATAATTGCAATAATTGCAAAGTTGCTGTCCCACCTTGACGATACTTTAAATCGTCGCAGAATCTTTCAGTAGTCTATATGTACAATTCATTTATTCAAATATTAGTTACTACAATATAATTTGCATTACAAAATAAAAATCAAGTTGTTTATATTTTGGCTTTGCAAATGTTTTGCAGTAGAATTAGGAACATCTAGTTACATGACAAGAATTTGATCCAGTAAGAAATAAGATTTTGATTAGGCAAATTTAACAGCAAAACTTAAGTTGGGTTGCTTTGCTTGTTTTCCTGACAAAAAGAGAAAGAAAGACTAACTGGAAACTCTTTCTCTCGTTAAATAACGTTAAAGGGTAAAAAGGTCATCTATTAAAATGGCACGTAAGTAAAATACTGTTTTATAGGTCATATCCTTTGCAAGAGTAAGCTAAAACTCAGAGGGAACGAGTTTTAAGCCTATTTTATATAACTATAAAGAAATGTCTGGCAACTGATGCGAGCTGATATGAGCAATATGTGATTTCAGGAATGAAAAACACTGGCTGGTTTTCATGGACCCGCCAGTGTACAAAAATATAAATGCAAATATCACCTTTTCTCAAAAATTTGAATTTCCAACGATAATTTCAATTAAATATTCAATTTAGTTAAGCAAACCCTTGAATTCGTGCGTACAAAGAGTTCCGTGTCTCCACGATCCTTGGATACGTCATTAGTTGACATTCGTTAGTCTTGACAAAGAAGTGGAAGTCGACGGTTGCTGCTACGAGACACTTTGAAGGAGATTATCACATTTGGCTGGTCGGGTGATCAATATCTTATTTCTGCACATACTTGGTCGATTGTTTCCCGGAGGTGCTGATGTATTAATGCGGCTGAAGGGACGTCTTTTCAAGTCACGGATATTGTAAGGTGTATGAAATTGAACATAGCAAATAAGCATGTCGTGTTTGGGGTCCGAGGAAGAAGGTGACAGATTGAGCTCCAAGATCTTTGTTGCTGGCGGCCTAACTGAAGGTGAGTTCACGTAATGCAGATCCATGTACAAAGTAGACGAAAAAGAATTTTGCACTTACAGGTTGATGAGGCAAGGCAATTTTATCTTCAACCTTTAGTCAAGTAATTAACTTACTGAAAGTGTGAATATCGTTCGAGATTTAAGTTTTTAGTACTCTCTTCTGAGATTTTGAGTAATTCTGATTTTGAGTTGCAATACATCGCTCGTCCCAATTTATCACTTTTCACCGTAGGTTGAAGCTTGGCTGAAAGGGGCGGAAGAAACCTTGGAGTGAAGAGAGGTCGAGAGCTATCTACCGTCTGCGAACTATCGGGACATTTTCGGTAATTTAGGCTGGGGTTTGAATACTTAATTTTAAGAAGCGGTATCCTTCGATAAGTACAGTAAAAAAAAAATTCAATAATTGTAATGTTTTATTTTTTATTCAATTATCTGGTTATTTTTCGTTAGACTCCAGCCACCTCCCGCTGTATAATTTATATTTTTCTTGGGTAAATCACATCGAAACAAAAAATTTCTTCTCAATACATAACCTTCGCAAATGCCTAATAGCAGAGAAAAATAAGGACTTGTAAGGTAAGACAATACCAGCCCCCCCCCCTCCATAACTAATAGGGCAAAATTGTAACCAGTAAACACCCCTAGTTTACGTTAGGTTGGTATTTTTAGGTTCTTTTACTACCTTATCATTTCCTGGCCATTTTTGCATGAGAAATCCAAAATGGTTTTTCATGCAAAAATGGCTAGCTGTCACCTTTGGAAATGGCAGGCTGGAGTCTTCCGAAAAATTACCAATTATCTCTTAACTTCGTAATTAGTCTTAACATCCGTGAATTACCACGTAATCAATTCGAGCGAATGACGTCCAACGTGGGGCCCGCTCAGCTATGGCCTCTCTCCATCTCATTCTTCCCTGGACTCTCCCCCCCCTCCCCCCGGGTTTCTCGAGATATTTGGTTTATCCTGACAGCTAATTTGATCCATTGTTGTTAATTCAACCTAATTATTGCTGTTTCCCTGATTGTCTACTGTCGGTGGTAGCTTATTTACATTAATTTTTGTAAATTTGAAATTTTATTGTTGAAAGCCTTTTTCAATTATGGCTGCTAGTGAGTTAGAGAAACGTGATTCTACTCAAGAATCCTCGCTGCTCATGGTTAGTACCCAAAGTTGAAAGAGACATTCAGTAACGAAGACTATAAAGAGTATTGAGAAGGGTACACTGGATATTACAAAATGTGAATTTTATCTTAAGTTAGTGATCTCTTAACCGAGTTAAATTCTCTCGATGAGAAGATGAATAGTCATCTGCTTCATTCTAGACTTTGGAGTTCGGTTCAGTATCGCCAACAGGCGGAAATTGACGAAAAGTACTCGGGCGGTATAATGTTGGCAATTAAACAGTTGTCTAGGGAAATGACATTCTTGTCTAATTCTGCTATATCAGCGACGAGGGGCGTCGGAGGGGGGCACTTGCCCCCTCAAGACAATGATGGCCCCCCAAGACTTGGTTTGCCTTCTAGCCTTTGAAATAATAATAATAATAATAATAATAATAATAATAATAATAATAATAATAATAATAATAATAATAATAATAATTTGAGGGTGGGTGTGCCTCACCAGTTTGCTGATTTATTAACTCATTAGTTCTTATGTGGCTTCAGAATTCTCCAAAATGCGCACAAATTTCCAAAAATTTCTCTGGGCGGCTTACAGCGCCCCCCTTCCCCCACCTGATAGGACTCTTTGTTCGCCACCCCACCCATACCTTATGTCAAAAACTTTTGCCCCCCGCCCCAAACAAAGAAAAATCTCAAATATGCTACTGGCAGCGACACCGCCCACACCTTCCCGACCGGAGGAAGCTCGTCATTCTTATCATGAAATAACTTTGCCTTGCACAGAATTTCCTCATTTTGATGGTCATCCCACAGCCTATCTTAAGTTTATTGCTTCTTTTGAAGGTCTTCTTAATAGATACGACCTTTCCACGTTTGAGAAATGTTCTTATCTATCCGAACAACTAACAGGGCCCGCAAAGAAATGGTTTGATTCCCTTGCTCTGAAGGATTTGAATTATGAATAGGCTATAAAACTATTCCATGAAGCGTTTAGTGATAAGCTTAGTCAACAATACTCGCTAATGAAGGGTTTATGTAACTTGAACCTTTGTCCTAGTGCTATGCATGGCTATCAGTGGATAAGTCAGGGTTGCCAGATGAACACGGCAGCTTTTGGCTAAAATTTAAAGAAAACATGGCCGAAAATGGCCACTTTGGAAAAGTATTTGGCCAAAGATATCAAATTATTGAATTCAGTATTAACTTTACCAACAGTTAACTGTGTGATGGATTTTAATATTCAGTTACATGTCATCAAAAATATTTAAACTTAAAACACGTCAGGGAAACCATCTTTGAAAGCACTTCAAGATATTGAATAACAACTTCTTTTTGCAGTCGGGTCGTAATAGGGATTTGCTGTCGGGCATTCAGTTCGGTAATAAATTTCATAAATGAAAGCTTAAAATGGTTTTCATGGCAAAGTTAAAAAATGGCCGTTTAAAAATTTGTCCATGAACTGGCCAGTCGGGCAACTGGGAATTAGAAATCCCTTCAGTGGAAAAAGTCGTTGAGCACTTAGTTTAACCAGACCACTGAGCTGATTATCCACTAGGGCTGGCCCGAAAGATAGACTTACTTTACGTGGCCAAGAACCGATTAAACCTAAGTGATTGTACTTGACAGCTATTGTGGAATCCGAACCACATTATTAGAAATTATTTTTCAAGAAATAAATCATGCCTAAAGATTGTCGGTTTTAAATTCAATCGGGCCTAGGAGAGTGCACTAGTACGATATCATCTTTCAATGGTTTAGCTAATTCGGTGGAACAGCTCGATCATTGGAAACAAAAGGTGATTTGTTTGTTATATTTTCTTTGGGAAAGTCTGTGTGATGCATTCAAAAATCAGCTTGTCTCTAACATCAAGTCGAAGCCATCTTTGAAAGAAATTTCGGACAACCTGTTTGAAAGGTAATAGATTTAGGTTAAAGTCCAACCTGGTCAGAAAGTTCAAAAAAAAAGGCTAAACAATCGTTTAATGCTAAACGTTCGGTGACTACCCAGAAAGGTTAAAACTCGTTGAGCACTAGTTCAAAAGGAATGCTGACGATGTCCACTGTGCGCCCATGATAGTGCATTTAATGACCACAGAGTGAAGAGTGTACAACAAAATTGGGGCTGTTATATATGTGGTTAAACTTCGCATCATGCCAAAGATTGTTTTAAATTTACCCGGCCGTGCACGAAATGTCATCTTTCACATGGTTTAGCTAATTAGGGCTGTCATTGGAAAGGTAAAACAGGTTAAAGACAATTGGTCAAGTTAAAAAGGCCTAATTTTAAACGTTCTGATACCCAAGTGGCTAAAACTACTACTAAAGAATGCTGACGATGTCTACGTGCTTAGAGACATTTAACACTCATGAAACCAAACGAAGTGAACAAAGTTATTCTCCCCACTGGTACCGTTTATGTTGAGAATTCAGGGCGAAAATACCATGGAGAGATTAAAGATCTTGGTTCCCAAACTATCATAGTAAAAGGGTCTCCGAAGGACATCCCTAATTGTTCAGTCATCGATGAAGTGAATCTCAAGATTCAAGGGATTAATTCTATCAAGAATCACGATACAAGCTTCGTCGAGTTTCCCGTTCATGTTCCCGGCCAGGGAAAGCAATTATCGAGGGGCTGTTTGTGTAAACGTAATTGATTCAAAATTTTTTTTTCACCTGGATTGAAGAAATTAGCAGACGCCTTAGTTGACAGGGTCACCATACCTTGTTAGATAAGAGCATAGATTCTGATACCACAGACGATTTTGCAGTCTTGCTTGATATCGATCAGTCATATTTTTCCACTAACACAGACTTCAGTTACAATGGCAAAAGTCCCTCTACTTTTTATGAGACGCCATCTGGTATAAGGCTTTCTGGAAGTGTTTCGTTGTTTTTAGAGAACATAATTTGCTATATATTCCTTTTGATGGTAATTCTGAGGGTACTTCTCAATGACTAACAGTTTATAGTAACGTCAGTTCTTTGCTTGAAGAGAAAGAAAAGTTAAGTATACCTTAGTTTAACCAGACCACTGAGCTGATTAACAGCTCTCCTAGAGAGGACTGGCCAGAAGTATTAGACTTATATGACGTGGCTAAGAACCGATTGGTTACCTAGCAACGGGACCTACAGCTTACTGTCGAATCCGAACCACACTATACCGAGAAATGAATTTCCATCACCAGAAATAAATTCCCCTAATTCTTCATTGGCCGGCCGGAGAATCGAACGCGGGGCCAGCAGGGTGCTAGCCGAGAACGATACAGACCCCTCCAATGAGGAACTAAAAACTTTCTGGTGACCAGAAGATCCAGGCTGCGACTGACGAAATCTTAGAGTCAGTATCACTGAAGAGATCACTCTAGATTCACGTCGAGAGGAACTGGGATTGCGGGATATGATCAAATTAAGAGGTTCTCCAGAAAACCCTGAAGTAATTGTTAACCAAAACGATGCACATCAGTTTGCAAACGCTAGAGCATCTAAACCTTTTCATGCATGAATTAATGCTGCAGTTGACAATGTGTCTATCAAGAACCAAAAAATTAAGGCAATACATTGCTCTAAGTTGCCTCCGTGGTTGACCCCAGAACCATAGGTCTGTCAAAAAGCTGCTGTTAAGTTAATGTCCAGGAAGTGAGGTCAGTTTTCTTGATTATGACCGAAACTCGGGTTCTGTCAATCTGTTCATCGATGGATCAAAGAGAGCAATTGACGTTGGTTGTGCTGCTGTTCATGTTAATAGCTCATATGTGGGCAGACTATCTAATAATGCCCCTATTTTTACAGCTGAATTAATTGCATTGGCCAAATCTCTTGAGATTGTTTCTACTCTACAGGGTAATACTTTCACCATATACTCAGATTCCTATAGTGCATTCATGGCTATTAAGCAATATAATCCTAAACATCCAATTATTCAATATATTCAAGAATGGTTGTATATGCTTCCTTCCAAATTCAAAGGAGTCCATTTTTGCTGTGTCCCTGCCCATGTAGGCAACGAACTTGCTGACCATAAAGCAAGAGTTGTCATTACTTAAGATGACATTCTATTCTACCATGTTCCCTCTACCGATATGTAATGGACTATTTGATCATATAAAAAATAAATGGCAAGAGTTCTGGTCGTCTCCCCTTCTTGTCAACAATAAAAAGTACAGGAAGATCAGACAAAATACTGAACACTGGCCATCTGGATTCCAACAAAACCGTAGGGTAGAAATTGTATTATGTCGTCTGAGAATTGGCCGTGCGCGGTTGACCACAGATTTCCTGTTAGAAGTAGGGGGGGGGGGGACTGCACTAGTCTGTATACAGTGCGACTCCCCCCTTACTGTGAAACACATGTTACTGCATTGCTGTAGGTATGATGGAGCACGGCCAAGACATGAGATAGTGGGCAGGGATATAGCAGAACTAATTGGTCCTGATGTGTTTGTTAACCGTTGCATTCCTTAGAGACATTAACCTCTATAATGGAATTTAATATTGACATTAACCTCTACAGCGAAATTTAATATTGATCTCTTGGTACGTTGGCAAGTGGTGTATATACACTTTCGCAGTTGTGTATTGTAAGCAAGTCTATGGATTTTTTTAACATTTTTTTTACATTTTTACACTAAAGGTTATATGCATATTCTAAATGCAGTTATATTTTTTTTATATGGGGAATGTTTTTGCCATATGTCAATATCTACCATAGTTTTAAACATTTTTTATTTAAATTCATTACCATAATTGTTTTAATAAATTCATTGCCATAACTATTCGTCTCAAGCCAAATTCATTGTAGCGCTGAATAATCCCTCTAATTCCACTGCCTGGCGTAAAGCCTAAATTTCATACCATTCCAATTTAGCCCTTTTTTTTTTTAATTCCAGTGCCTGGCTTCAAGCCTAAATTTCATATTCCATTCCAATTTAGCTTTTTTTTTTCCCCCGTAGGTTGAAGTTTGGCTGAAAGGGGTGGAAGGAACCTTGGAATGGAGGGAGGTCGAGAGCTATCTATCGTTTTGAATACTTAAGAAGCTATAGCCTTCGATAAGTACAGTTGAAAAACTAGTTTTTGTAATAGATATCACTTTTAGTCTTTCTCTCAACCCCGTAAGTAGTCTTTCCATCTTTGAATTTTCACGCGATTAATTTTAGCGAAGATAGGTGTTCAGCTCTTACAAATCAGAATCAACAGTCTTGAGACAACTGAATATCCAATTCAGTCTTTTTAATGTTTTTCCAAACATTCCATTTGTATTTTGTTTTAATTTTTACTGTAATTTATTTACCAAACTTTAGCGTGCTTCTATAAAGTTTGGAATACCATCGGAAACTGTTGTATGGCAACAATGTTAGCGAGACGTCAAACATAGTACAGTAAACATAAGCAGCAGCCAATCACGGCTGCTACCAGTGACATCACCATCAGCCAATGGGGCTCCACAAGATTCTAGGTTCAGAGGGTTCGTCTGCTTGATGCGTCGTTTTGAGAAATTTTCTGGTAACTTGGATTTTTATTTTAACTGGTCAAAGGTTTTCAGAAATGTTTTTTTGATAATCAACTATTAAAAGATTTCAAAGTTTTTCTCAATTTTTTTAGGTTTATTTGTCGTTTATTTAAGTCAAAGAGATTTTTTATTTTCTCAATTTTTGGTTTATTTGTCGAGAGAGATTTTTTTAAGTAGGTTCCAAGTTCACAGTACCAGGACTGACTGACAGGATTTCAGTGCATTCTGTAAAAGGGAATCAAAGAAACGAACTAATTTAGTTTTCGTATTTATATTTTTCACCAGTTAACCTTAAATTTGTACTTTTATTTTGATTATGCTATAAAAGCCATTACAAATGTGAAGCAGCATATTGATTTAGAACACTTGAAACTGAATATCCCTGTAAAAATGAATTCAGTTCAGCGCTTAAATCAGAAACAAATGCAGATATACAAAATGTTTACATTGGGTACTTGCATTCATTCCACGCCCCGGAAGCAAATTCCTGAGATGTATATATGCTAGTACTGAACCAACACGGATTTTTATTTTTTTGCCATGCCCTTAGGTTGGGTTGGGTTAGGTTAGTCGTAACTATATCGTGATTTGGGTGTGGGGAAACAAGACTATTTTCAGGAAAGTTGTATGGTTAAAAAACGAAGATATGGCATCCCGCTTTTTTCAGGGAAAGGTCCCGGCACTCAGTCACATCTCTGGAAAATTCGCCCCGGAATGAGCTTCAAGGTAAATCATTACATATCTACAAGCAACACATTCGATGCACTTATTCAGGATATCTACAACTGAACACGAGTCTCTCCAATCTGGCTACGATTTCGGCCGCAAGTTCTCGTAGATGTGGTCATCTGTAGTAGTAGTAGTAGTAGTCACTACGTGCCAGGACTTCACACGGCTCTTCCGACCCTCCCCAGCCGCGCTTTTACCCCGGGCGTCTGAACCTCCTCCCTCGCGTCCAAGAGGCGTCGAGTCATCCCGAGGATACAAAGTCTCGTAATGATTCTCCACAGAGAGATTCTCGTCCTTCAGGCAGTTCCACTGCAGAGAGAGCCTCTTGCTGTGTCGCTGCTTCTTGGCGGAGAGAGGGAGATCGTAGTGGTCGCTGTGGGTGGCCGGGAGGTCTGTGTTCCTCTTCATGGGCGCCATCTCGATGACGTAGTAGTCGTTTTTGCCGCCCGATTTGTTGCTGCCGTTTTTGCTCGCTCGACCCTCTCTCAGCGCCTCGACCTTCTGCTGGATTTTGGCCAGCATCTCCTCGTCGAATTCTTCGTAGACCTGCAGAGGATGTAATAGCTATTAGTGAAAGTATTATTATTCCTTTGCTAAAACTTTGAGAAACAATACTCGTCTCCTCGTCAAGTTCCTCATAGACCTGCTGAGGATATAATCGCTACTAGTGAATGTATTATTTCCCTTGCTGAAACTTTGAGAAACAATACTTTAAATTCCTTAATCTGAATTCATCCTTTGCTGAAACTTTGAGAAACTAAAGTAATACTTTAAACTCCTTAATCTGAATTCAAAAGGTTTTACGAAAACTCCGTAACTTGAATCATTCATAATTTGTGTAACTTTGCATGCATGATGACTGAATATTATTGCTAAGGTGGTGATAAAGATTTAGAATTTTTCAGTACAACAGGTGGTCTCCCATTCAACCGATTCCATCTGTGATACGTCAGTAACTTAGTGTACCATTCCTTAAAGTGGAACTTGTTTTTGGCGTGACATTCACAGAGGATTGGCGAATCGATGACTAACAGAATATCATTCCCTAAAGTGGAATTTGTTTTTGGCGTGACATTCACTGAGGATTGGGGAATCCATAACCACGTTACACTTAACGATTAAATCATAACTGTTTACTATGATGTTTGAAGCTAAACGTTTGAAAGGCATCTTAAAGGCAAATTTGTGTACTACAATGTACAGAGGTTAACCATATGAAGAGAACATGAAATAAAGACAGACAGACCAACAAATGGGAATATTAACGGATACACGAACAAAAATGTCACAAAAACTAAGGATGATACATGCATTTTAAAATATCAAAGGATCTTTTAAAACTTTAAATCTTCATCGTTGATACTCTCTGAAAGACTGCTCGCTCTTCAGGAAATTCTAAAGGCTCGATTAGGCAGAAGAAAAATTTATCCTCCACAAAATATTTTCAAAATATAAACAAAATTTTCGACAATCTGAGACAACGCTCTGGAAATACGATGAGAAATCTTTGATGTTCGAATTGTGATATAAAACTACAATTTTTTTTTTATAAGCTCTGACAGTATGATAAACTATGCTTGACATTCGACAAAACCATCTGAATTTATGATGAAAACTAGGACTGATGTTCGATAAACCATCAGATTCACAAGACTCTAAATACCAAATGAAAAATATAAATACATGAAAAATATGAAAAACCTAATGAGATTTGCGGGATAGGTATGAAATAGAGATGGGTATAAAAGGATATGAAAGAATAACGACCATAGAAATAATGAGAAAATACAAAAGTGCATTTCTAAAGGTAAATGAAAGGTAAACACATACGTAAAATGCACCAGTACAGAATCTTTGTCTCTGTCAGTCTCTCTGTATTTCAAGTAACTATGTGAAAAGGGCCAACTAGAATTTGTATGTCACAGAGAGAGAGAGAGAGAGAGAGAGAGAGAGAGAGAGAGAGAGAGAGAGAGAGAGAGAGAGAGAGAGAGAGAGAGAGAGAGAGATTAGTTCACAGGAGCTAGACCTATATGCAAGAACGTCCAGTTAAGCAAAACTCACGAGAGAATTAGGAGCGGTAGAAGAATCCTGCTGTCGCTGACGTTGATTCCTAAACCTGAAGACGATGCAGCCGAGGGCGAGCAGCATGAGAATCAGAGACACGAGGCATCCCTGCCAAGAGCCACACCCACGAGGAGGAGGAAGCTGCATGAGGGGCGGAACCAGAACTTTGGAAATACTCTTCGGGGGAGCAGTTGAAGATCAAGTCAAGACCCCCTTCGGCGGACAAGAGGAACCCTTCGAAGGTGTGCGTGAGCCACCAGTACTTCGTGGCGACCTCCTGCGTGTTTGCTCCCACCGTGACTCTGAGGGCGTGGTAGTTAGGGCCCGTCCGGGCGTAGCGGTAATACTGAACGTGCACCCTCACCCACTCCCCGCCAACGTCCTCCAGGTCGGACCTGTGGATCTCGACCGTCTCCTGCGTGTCGAAGACGTCGGTGACGTCCAGGATGTTCTGCAGGCGTAGCCTGAAGGTGAGTCTGGTGAAGTCCTCCCTCGGGTGCACGAAGAACGTGTAATCTTTGCCATTGATCTCCCTGACCCTCGTGGTCTGGTGGGCGATTCCTTTGACCGAGAGGTGTTCGCAGCCCAAGAGGTTTTCCGATGTGTCTGACCTCGGCCCGCCATCAGGAGTCGTTTCTGGCAGCTGGAGGTCGTCGTAGCCTTCTGTGTGGTCACCTGTGGGGTTGTTTTCAACAGGTGTTTTCGTCGTGAGGCCGTGTGTCCTCGACGCCTGACAGGCGAGGGAAAGAAAGACGATCCAGAGATGTCTGAGCTCCATAGTACTACGTAGCTTTCCGGGGGGGTAAATCACTCGAGGTCTTGTCAGAGATTCTCTGTTGCCTTCTCACTGCTGACAGAACAAACGTCAAAGTCGCCTCATAATCAAAATATATCGTATAAACTTAGAACACAGTCAGTATCGACAGCACAATTTCAAATCTCTAGACCCACAGTCACTTTTTTTATTGACACCAGAGTAGGTTGGAGCAGTCACCTCACCCAGGCGCTTCAAGAACGAAACTGTCTAGCCGATCTAATTGTTTAAGCTAGTACCCCTGGCCCGCCGAGACCACAAAGGAAGTCGAGTCACGCCGAAATCCGAGAAACCGTGGCCATTCACTCGACTTCTTTGTTTTGGGTAAACTCAGTCGTTCTGACTCAAGATTTCGAGAGTTCTCGAGAACACATCTTAGGTGCGTTTGACGCAATTGCCCCCTCGCTAGTTAGTCAAGCGAGGAAGGAATTATGACAACCGCCTACAACCAGGCAACGTTAACTGGTAGTTCATGTACTTCTTTGCAGACGCAGTCCACAATGAGGTCTTTCTCCCGTAGTGGGTAAGTGCCGCCAGCGCACCTCACGCGGTGCACTGTAGGCATTACTTAAGGTTCTTTGCGGCGTCCCTTCGACCCCCTAGCTGCAACCCCTTTCATTACTTTCACTGTGGCTCCTTTCATATTCTCGTTCTTCCATCTTATTGTCCACTGTCTCCTATTAATATTGTTTCATAGGCATTTAAACAGGATACAAGTGACTGTTAATCTGTTTTTCTTTGAGCCACCCGCTATGAAAAAGTTCCCTAGAAAAGACAAGGCAAAAAAACGGTTTGAAAAGTCAGAGTTAGAAGGTTATTATTATTATTATTATTATTATTATTATTATTATTATTATTATTATTATTAGTGCATGTGTCCAATCAAAAGTGATATCAGTATTCTAGTAAATCAGTTATGGCATCTTATTTATGATATATCAATTTTGTTGTATAGTATGTCATTATTCAGGGTTTTGTGATAGTTGAACGGTATGTTCATTATCCGTAGACTTTCTTCTTAGAAAAGAAAAATAAATATGGATAAGGTTACGTTTTCTTTATAATAATAATAATAATAATAAAACTCTGCAGACAAAGTCATAAGGAGTAAGAAAAAAAGGCTCTTACCCTGCAAATCTGTATTCAAGAATAAAAATAATAATGGAAAAATAAATACCATTTTACAGGTAAAAAAGCAGAGTGCAAAGAATAACAAAGATTGAGAAGAATTACGTGTAATATACGAACACAAAGTGTCAAGTCATTCAACAAAGGCAATGTTGTGTTTTGCTTAAACGCAGTATGACAATCTCTACACTTACTTATCATCAACCATCAAAGACTACTGTGAGGGAATCAAAGAATTGAAAATAATATATAGAATTTAGGCCAAAGGCCAAGCGCTTGGACCTATGAGGTCATTCAGCGCTGAAACTGAAATTGACAGTAGAAAGGTTTGAAAGGTGTAACAGGAGGAAAACCTCAAAGCAGTTGCACAGTAAATCGATTGTTAGGAGAGGTTGGGTATCAAAAAAAATTATGAACGGAGGTACAGTAAAAGGAACGAAATGGGTTGCAGCTAGAGCTCGAAAGCACGCTGCAGAGAACCTTAAGGGTTGTCTACAGTGCACTGGCGGCACTAGCCCCCTACGGGGAGTTGTGGGGAATAAAGGGAGTGGTGTGGACCTTTCTTGAAAAAAAAAAACGACGATGGAAGGAATAAAACAAGTGAATAAAATTGTTCACTTGAATGAAAGGTTGAACTTCTATATGAAAGGTCACTTTCGACAACTTGTGAACTGATTCCTGACATAGGAAGAGAATTTCCTGTGTCAGAAGTGACTACTACAGGGATGCTGTTTTTCCTTCTCTTATCCTCCAAGGTGCTTCAAGAAACTCGAAGATATAAATGAAACTGAATTCTAAGGGAAAGGAAAAATTCACCAGACCACCCAATAACTTAAGCAATAAAACTTACCAGTCAGCAAATCTAAAGTCAACTTGAAATAATGTGCGATCTGAAAGCAATCTATTATAATATATCCCCGTCGACACTAGTCAACGGGCTCCAGTCTAACCACAAGAAGCCTAACGACAAGAAATTTAGGCTTGAAGGGAACAAATATCCTATGGCAAAATAAACTAACATTAAAATCCATAGAAATGCTAATAATGAACCAAACAAAAACTTCTTTCAGTTTTTTCCTGAAGATGGAAAGAGAAACCCACAAGATTCTTGTGTATAACTTGTTTACTGTTACTTTGATCTCGAGTACTTTCAGGTCCTAACTGTGACCCTTTTTCAAGAGATGAGGTAGTCAGGCTGGTTCAAGGCCCAGCAATCTTCTGGAACTTCTCCTCCCTGTGCTGTCATTTATATGATGGCTGTCCTGGTTTCCATTCTCTCGAGAGTTGTTAATCTCCTCCTGTCGGTCTGATATCCTGATTGAAAAAGGGTCACAGTTAGGACCTGAAAGTACTCGAGATCAAAATAACAGTAAACAAGTTATACACAAGAATAATGCTAATAATCTTGATGGCGTAATATGCAAAAGTTACGTAAGTGATAAACCTATATATATAAAAGTGAATGTCTGTTTGTAAGCTTTGTGCGCTATAGAAATCCGAACCACTTGACTGATCTAGACGAAATTTGGCAAGTGGCCATTATTTGACCCAACTTAGATAACAGGGAAGATTTCAAACCTGTTCCCCTTCCCCCATCCCCCTTCCCTTTGTAACTCATGTGATAAATAAACTACGGTTTATCATATCCCATTTTATGTACTCGATTCAATAGAAAAATATTTTGAAAAATGCTTTTCCTTCCTGTGATTAATAAACTGTATCAAGGTTTATCAGTCCCATTTTACCTGGATAAATGGGACAGTCAACCAGTAATATCATAAATGGGAAAAACCATAATACCTGGACAAAAGGGACAGTCATTACAGTTTTTTACAAGGGACAGTCAACCAGTAATACCTGAATAAAAGGGACAATCAGTTTACCTGGATAACAGGGACAACCAGTACAGTAATACCTGGATAAATGGGACAATCAACAATAAAACCTGGATAAAAGGGACAATGGGACTGGATAAAAGGGACAATCAGTACAGTAATACCTGGATAAAAGGGACAATCATTACAGTAATACCTGGATAAAAGGGACAATCAGTACAGTAATACCTGAATAAAATGGACAATCAGTACAGTAATACCTGGATAAAAGGGACAATCAGTACGGTAATACCTGGATAAAAGGGACAATCAGTACAGTAATACCTGGATAAAAAGGACAATCAGTACAGTAATACCTGGATAAAAGGACAATCAGTACAGTAATACCTGGATAAAAAGGACACTCAGTACAGTAATACCTGGATAAAAGGGACAATCAGTCGGTAATACCTGGATAAAAGGGACAATACAGTAATACCTGAATAAAAGGACAGTCAGTACAGTAATACCTGAATAAAAAGGACAGTCAGTACAGTAATACCTGAATAAAAAGGACAGTCAGTACAGTAATACCTGAATAAAAAGGACAGTCAGTACAGTAATACCTGAATAAAAAGGACAGTCAGTACAGTAATACCTGGATAAAAAGGACAGTCAGCACAGTAATACCTGGATAAAAAGGACAGTCAGTACAGTAATACCTGAATAAAAGGACAATCAGTACAGTAATACCTGGATAAAAGGACAGTCAGTACAGTAATACCTGGATAAAGGGACAGTCAGTACAGTAATACCTGAATAAAAGGGACAGGACCTGAATAAAAGGACAATCAGTACAGTAATACCTGGATAAAAGGGACAATCAGTACAGTAATACCTGAAAAAAAGGGACAGTCAGTACAGTAATACCTGGATGAAAGGGACAGTCAGTACAGTAATACCTGAATAAAAGGGACAGTCAGTACAGTAATACCTGGATGAAAGGGACAGTCAGTACAGTAATACCTGGATGAAAGGGACAGTCAGTACAGTAATACCTGGATGAAAGGGACAGTCAGTACAGTAATACCTGAATAAAAGGGACAGTCAGTACAGTAATACCTGGATGAAAGGGACAGTCAGTACAGTAATACCTGGATAAAAAGGACAGTCAGTACAGTAATACCTGGATAAAAGGACAGTCAGTACAGTAATACCTGAATAAAAGGACAGTCAGTACAGTAATACCTGAATAAAAGGGACAGTCAGTACAGTAATACCTGGATGAAAGGGACAGTCAGTACAGTAATACCTGGATAAAAGGGACAGTCAGTACAGTAATACCTGGATGAAAGGGACAGTCAGTACAGTAATACCTGGATGAAAGGGACAGTCAGTACAGTAATACCTGAATAAAAGGGACAGTCAGTACAGTAATACCTGAATAAAAGGGACAGTCAGTACAGTAATACCTGAATAAAAGGGACAGTCAGTACAGTAATACCTTGATAAAAGGGACAATCAATACAGTAATACCTGAATAAAAGGGACAGTCAGTACAGTAATACCTGAATAAAAAGGGACAGTCAGTACAGTAATACCTGAATAAAAGGGACAGTCAGTACAGTAATACCTGAATAAAAGGACAGTCAGTACAGTAATACCTGAATAAAAGGGACAGTCAGTACAGTAATACCTGGATAAAAGGGACAATCAGTACAGTAATACCTGGATGAAAGGGACAGTCAGTACAGTAATACCTGAATAAAAGGGACAGTCAGTACAGTAATACCTGAATAAAAGGGACAGTCAGTACAGTAATACCTGAATAAAAGGGACAGTCAGTACAGTAATACCTGAATAAAAGGGACAGTCAGTACAGTAATACCTGAATAAAAGGGACAGTCAGTACAGTAATACCTGAATAAAAGGGACAGTCAGTACAGTAATACCTGAATAAAAGGGACAATCAATACAGTAATACCTGGATGAAAGGGACAGTCAGTACAGTAATACCTGAATAAAAGGGACAGTCAGTACAGTAATACCTGAATAAAAGGGACAGTCAGTACAGTAATACCTGGATAAAAGGGACAATCAGTACAGTAATACCTGAATAAAAGGGACAATCAATACAGTAATACCTGGATGAAAGGGACAGTCAGTACAGTAATACCTGAATAAAAGGGACAGTCAGTACAGTAATACCTGAAAAAAGGGACAGTCAGTACAGTAATACCTGGATGAAAGGGACAGTCAGTACAGTAATACCTGAATAAAAGGGACAGTCAGTACAGTAATACCTGAAAAAAGGGACAGTCAGTACAGTAATACCTGAATAAAAGGACAGTCAGTACAGTAATACCTGGATAAAAAGGACAGTCAGTACAGTAATACCTGAATAAAAGGACAGTCAGTACAGTAATACCTGAATAAAAAGGACAGTCAGTACAGTAATACCTGAATAAAAGGGACAGTCAGTACAGTAATACCTGGATGAAAGGGACAGTCAGTACAGTAATACCTGAATAAAGGGACAGTCAGTACAGTAATACCTGAATAAAGGGACAGTCAGTACAGTAATACCTGGATAAAAGGACAGTCAGTACAGTAATACCTGGATAAAAAGGACAGTCAGTACAGTAATACCTGGATAAAAAAGGACAGTCAGTACAGTAATACCTGGATAAAGGGACAGTCAGTACAGTAATACCTGAATAAAAAGGACAGTCAGTACAGTAATACCTGAATAAAAGGACAGTCAGTACAGTAATACCTGAATAAAGGGACAGTCAGTACAGTAATACTTGGATAAAAGGGACAGTCAGTACAGTAATACCTGAATAAAAAGGACAGTCAGTACAGTAATACCTGAATAAAAAGGACAGTCAGTACAGTAATACCTGAATAAAAAGGACAGTCAGTACAGTAATACCTGAATAAAAAGGACAGTCAGTACAGTAATACCTGAATAAAAAGGACAGTCAGTACAGTAATACCTGAATAAAAGGGACAGTCAGTACAGTAATACCTGAATAAAAGGGACAGTCAGTACAGTAATACCTGAATAAAAGGGACAGTCAGTACAGTAATACCTGGATGAAAGGGACAGTCAGTACAGTAATACCTGAATAAAAGGGACAGTCAGTACAGTAATACCTGAATAAAAGGGACAGTCAGTACAGTAATACCTGAATAAAAGGGACAGTCAGTACAGTAATACCTGAATAAAAGGGACAGTCAGTACAGTAATACCTGAATAAAAGGACAGTCAGTACAGTAATACCTGAATAAAAAGGACAGTCAGTACAGTAATACCTGGATAAAAGGGACAGTCAGTACAGTAATACCTGAATAAAAGGGACAGTCAATACAGTAATACCTGAATAAAAGGGACAGTCAGTACAGTAATACTTGGATGAAAGGGACAGTCAATACAGTAATACCTGAATAAAAGGGACAGTCAGTACAGTAATACCTGGATGAAAAAGGACAGTCAGTACAGTAATACCTGAATAAAAAGGACAGTCAGTACAGTAATACTTGGATGAAAGGGACAGTCAATACAGTAATACCTGAATAAAAGGACAGTCAGTACAGTAATACTTGAATAAAAGGACAGTCAGTACAGTAATACTTGAATAAAAAGGACAGTCAGTACAGTAATACCTGAATAAAAGGGACAGTCAGTACAGTAATACCTGAATAAAAGGGACAGTCAGTACAGTAATACCTGAATAAAAGGGACAGTCAGTACAGTAATACCTGAATAAAAGGGACAGTCAGTACAGTAATACTTGAATAAAAAGGACAGTCAGTACAGTAATACCTGGATAACAGGGACAGTCAGTACAGTAATACCTGAATAAAAGGGACAGTCAGTACAGTAATACCTGAATAAAAGGGACAGTCAGTACAGTAATACCTGAATAAAAGGGACAGTCAGTACAGTAATACCTGGATAAAAAGGACAGTCAGTACAGTAATACCTGGATAAAAGGGACAGTCAGTACAGTAATACCTGAATAAAAGGGACAGTCAGTACAGTAATACCTGAATAAAAAGGACAGTCAGTACAGTAATACCTGGATAAAAGGGACAGTCAGTACAGTAATACCTGAATAAAAGGGACAGTCAGTACAGTAATACCTGAATAAAAGGGACAGCCAGTACAGTAATACCTGAATAAAAGGGACAGTCAGCACAGTAATACCTGGATAAAGGGGACAGTCAGTACAGTAATACCTGGATAAAAGGGACAGTAAGCACAGTAATACCTGAATAAAAGGGACAGTAAGCACAGTAATACCTGAATAAAAAAGGACAGTCAGTACAGTAATACCTGAATAAAAAGGACAGTCAGCACAGTAATACCTGAATAAAAAGGACAGTCAGTAATACCTGGATAAAAGGGACAGTACACAGTAATACCTGGATAAAGGGACAGTCAGTACAGTAATACCTGGATAAAAGGGACAGTCAGTACAGTAATACCTGGATAAAAGGGACAGTCAGTACAGTAATACCTGGATAAAAGGGACAGTCAGTACAGTAATACCTGGATAAAAGGGACAGTCAGTACAGTGATACCTGAATAAAAGGGACAGTCAGTACAGTAATACCTGGATAAAAGGGACAGTCAGTACAGTAATACCTGGATAAAAGGGACAGTCACCACAGTAATACCTGGATAAAAAGGACAGCCACCACAGTGATACCTCGATAAAAGGGACAGTCAGTGCAATAATCCTTGGATAATAAGGACAGATAGTACAGTAATACATGGATAAAAAGGACAGCCACCACAGTGATACCTCGATAAAAGGGACAGTCAGTGCAATAATCCTTGGATAATAAGGACAGATAGTACAGTAATACATGGATAAATGGGACAGCCAAACAGTAATACCACCTAGATAAAAGAGATAGTCAGTACAATAATACTTGGATAATAAGGGCAGACACTACAGTAATACGTGGATAAATGGGACAGTCAAACAGTAATACCACCTGGATAAAGGGACAGTGAACACAATAATACCTGGATAAGAGGGACGGTCACCACAGTAATACCTGGATAAAAGGGACAGAGCACAGAATGTCTGGATAAATGGGACAGTCACCACAGTAATGTCTGGATGAAATGGACAATCACCACAGCAATACCTGGATAAAAGGGACAGTCACTACAGTAATACCTGGATAAATGGGGCAATCATGACAGTAATAACTGGATAAAAGTGACAAGTCAGCACAGTCATACAGTACATAACAGATTGGACAGTCATTCAGTAATGTCTGGATAAATTGAACAATCAGCACAGTAATATTTGGATACAAGTGACAGTTAGTACAGTAATATTTAGATAAAAGGGACAGTCAGTACAGTAATATTTGGATAAAAGGGACAGTCAATACAATAATTTCTGGAGAAAAGTGACAGTCATTACGAGGTGGTGTAGGAAAAATTTTCTGAGTCCTTCAGAATTCTCCCGGACAGAGCTGGGTTGGTCAGCTAGTTATGAATATTCTTAATCACAATATCAACAGGGCTTCTTTGTTTGGGATCGAGTAAGGGAATATTGATCCATGATAAATAAATTAACAAGGAATCACCTTAGAAACCAACACATTTTTTCGTGATGACGCACCTTATTAAAACCATTCCTCGAAAATCTGGCGAAGATCGTGTCGTCGATGCAGAGACACTTGGGACTGGCCTCATCTTGTGCAGGATGACGGAGAAGATTAAATGGGGTTAATTACTCCTCCATTGCAAAGCCTTGACGAACTAATGATAAAAGAATCTTAATTCCAATCGACGTCCGCCAGGTAAGAAAGTCTTCTTTGAACTGCCCACTTCTGCAGGCGCTTGTGCCTTCCAGACTTCGTGTTACTGCGAGAGAACAAGACAACCATCAGTAGATAGTTCCGAAAGGGTTATTAGGTAGTTTACGCTTGAAAGGATTTGCTGGGTTTCCTTTCAAGAGCAAACAGCCATTAGTATTAATTTACAGTACATAATTTATCACTGGGTAACAAAAAGAGAAAAGCAACAATGGATTATATAATTACATAACTATAACATAATTAAAAGGAACACACAAACATTGTCAACAAACATTATTCTCAACACTCCATGGAAGGGACTCTGATTTTTGGACCTATTAAAAATCTGAGGATGTTTCTGATTTATTCTATGAGCATCTCCTTAGCCCTTAATCTTAAAGCAATTGCAGCTTCTCTCTTTGGATGCCTGGGAACAGAGTCATCTACCAAAATTTTCCTGTCTCTTGCAGTATGACCCATGCCATCAGAGCAACCTTTATCCCTGAGCAAGGGTATGAGACTGGTAACATGCCTTCTCACAATTTCACCAGACTTTCCTTTCAAAATCTTAGCTTTGGTCACTTCTCCAAGGTCGTTCTTGACCTTCCTCCTCAACAATCCCAAATGGATCATTTAAGGCCTTAGTATGAGGACCCTTCAGCAAAACAATGTCTCCTGGTTCAATCACTTATGGGTAACAGGCTCGTATCTGTCAGTCTTATCAAATGCTTGATTTATCAAGGTTGTCAAGAATTCAGAATGATAAATCTTAAGTCAGGTTTTCTCTACCTTCCTCAGCTTGCTGTAAGTGGCCTCAACTATTTCTGAGGAGAACCTTTGACGTCAAACTCAGTTTGACGTCAATTCAGTTATAATGTTAATAGAGGTCAACTCACAGCCATGTATTCATTTTTCTAGGGTTATTGGTCTAGGTACAGATTCATCAGGTGTATCCCTTAAACCCTCCTCTGAAGGCAATGGGACGGCGATTTATAAGGCGAGTTGCCTGGATATAAAGAAATTCCAAGTCCCTCATGTCTTACATGTTAGTTTTAATGGATTTGGTAATTAGATGATTTACCATCTTGAAGTAAATTTCCACAAAAGAACCCATTTGACTACAACCCTTGTAGTAATTTTCAAATTGAATAGGCCTAATTCCATTTTCTTCAGAGTATGACTCTCAGGATCCTTGAGAAAATCTACAATAACATCAGCTCCTGCAACGAATTGTGTTCCCAAAGTGAATCGTCTGAAGAATTCTTTGACTGACAAATCCAAGCCTAACTTCAAATTAATTGCTCTTGAATACATACAGCTGATACAAAGAATCCAAACCTTTACATTATCACCTTGCAGTTTTGGAAACTATGGTCCAAAGTAAGCGATATACACATAACTGAAGGGAACTGGGGAAGGATCCATTCTAAATTCCCTTTAAGGAGATTGATTTAACCGAATGGTATGCTCCTTGTACCTTTTACAGATGACAAAATCTTTCACTGATCTTTTAACAGCTAAAAAACAATGGGGTATCAAGAACTTCCTACGAAGTTCATTCAGAACCGAATAATAACCTGCAGGCTTGAGTTTTACATGAAGACTCCTGATTATTAACTCAGTCAAGGGACTTCGATTCAGCAGCATGATTGGGAAACAACCACTCTGTCAAACTTGCTTTTGACTCTGAATATTCCATCTTGATCTGGGTAAACATTCTGCTGTCTTACCAAATTTGATAGGTATATCCTTAAGGAGTATAGAATTGGTACTAAATTAGGTAGGTATATCCTTAAGGAGTCTAGAATTGGATGTAAAATAATGCAAAATACTTGGGAATTTAACTTTTTGGTCTTTCAATATGATCATCTTGAGGGCTTTCACATAAAGCTTTTATAATCAAATTCAATGGGAACATTCAGCTTTCTAGCTGTGACCACAAGTCTTCCACTTAGCAAAACATCGAGCAACCATAGCATGCACTTTAACCAGGTGAGAAAAACTAGAATATCTGTTTGGAGAAACTAGATGCTCAGTAGTCTCATCATTCCTAAGGTCTTGTGCAAAAAAATTATTTACAGCATTTCCATTATATTAGTCAAAAGTAGCCCTAGGGTTAGGAATTGTAACTCTTAAAATATCTTGACTGACCACGGACTGGTTGATATCAAGTTGAGGGCCAGAAAAATAGTTTGTATTAATTAGCTGTTTATAGGACAAAGTTCTAGTTATGCAGTGTCCAGGATTGGCAGTCCCAGTGATGAAAGTCTAACTGGAAATGTTTCACATAACTTATTTGTTGTAGTCTATTAAGGACAAATACAGACCTTCCTCTGCATCTTATCCAGTTTATGGGAGTATGAATTGATCCAAGAAAGGGCTACCAAACTACCCAAGTACAAATACAAGCTTATTATTGTAAAAATTGGGACGAGGCATTCAGACCCTCCTCATTCTTTACACAAATCAATTAACAATTCTACACCTAAACAAATGGCTTGTAACACCAGGAAAGGGATGGACTTAGTATTAGACTGTTTATCAGCCTGTTTTTGGTCAACAAAAATTTGTTTGACCGGTATCAATGTTCTCTATATACAGAACAGCTCCATATATCACACTGCTATCATCTACACAAGCAAGAGTCTGTCCTGTCCATGTTCACCAACAAATCTTTCAACAATTTTTCATCTCTTTCACCAACAAATCTTTCAACAACATTTCAGTAGTAGAGTTAGCTTGCTTGCAATGCATTTCTATTCTCTTAGCTTTTCTGCTGGTAAATTATCATCCCATCCCAAGGACTTTACACACTGTAAACCAAGCATAAATAGCTTTGCCTTATTAAATACTGGACCATTGATATTATACAAATCAAAGTTAGAAGCAGTGGACTTAAGGATGGATCGCTTCGTAGTTGCAGAAGCTAAAAAAAAAAAAAAAAAAAAATAAAAATAAAACAGGAAGATTTGAAAGGGTGTCCAACTCCCTATCCCATTTCAAACCTAAAAGTTTAACCTCTGTTGGAGTGTTTTGGTCTCAGCACGAGTCAATGACTTCTTGAAGTGGAATTCCATCATATAAGGAGCAAATATGCCTGCTAGCCGAGTATAGGCCCATTCCAATGTACCAGAATTTTTGTAGGTATATGCACCATTGTCCACATCCAAAACCAATATCTTATAAAGACATCAAAATCGTTGGGCTGCATCTTAGACCAAAACTTAACCTTAGATTCTTATAGCCAACCAAAGAAAAATCTTTCTCCTTCGCACTTCTAAACCAAAGAAAAAGTCATTGTTTTGATCGGAAGGTCTAAGTGCTATCTGATTCAAAGCCTTTTTGATATCAAAGCAAGGTCTCTTCGAACCAAAACGTAAGTGAAGTAAGGATGAACTTAATTTTTGGTTTAACGACATCCCTGGACGAATAGCCCAATTATTTCTGTCAGGGGTTTGCTTGGTTCTGCTTCAAAGAAGTTTGATAGAAATCCACTCTTCATTTTGTGGTTTCTCGATCACGTTTGAACACACCCATTTTATCAGAGTGGCTCTCTCAAGCTTCTAACTCATTATTCAGTTCTGACTCATTTTCCTCATCTGCCCACAAATGCTGCATTATTTCAGAGCCCTAAATCTTCAGGTCTGCAGCAAATCCATGAAATTTCAAGATAACTGAGCACCTGTCAACATCACAACCCAATTTGAACTCCCCAACTCCATTAACTTTCTTAGTCACTTGACAGCCGATGTACTTCCGAGAATTGATCAAAAGCGATCATTCTGACATCTCCGGTGATTGCTATTAACACAACACTTCAGACAATCACAGATCAATTCAAAGAGAAGATCCAAATCAACCGAGTTTAAATGCATGGCGTCCCAATGTAGCCTTCTATTATGTAATCTACCCGGACCGGGGAGGGAAGGAGGAGGAGGGGGGAAAGGAGGAAGGGGGAGGTGGAAGTGGAGGGGAGGGAAGGTGGAAGTGAGGGGGTGGAAGAGGGAAGGGGAGGGGAGGACACAGGGATGTGCTCTGGAAGGGGAGGGAATGGAAGGGGGAGGGGATGGAAAGGGGAGGGGATGAAAAGGGAGGGATGTAAGGAGAAGGGGGATGGAAGGGGGAGGGGATGGAAAGGGGAGGAGGATGGAAAGGGGATGGATGGGGAAGGGGATGGAAGGGGAGGGGTGAGGGGATGGAAGGGGGAGGAGGATGGAAGGGGAGGAGGATGGAAGGGGAGGAGGATGGAAGGGGGGAGGATGGATGGGGGGAGAAGGATGGAAGGGGAGAAGGATGGAAGGGGGGGACGGAAGGGAGGAGATGGAAAGGAGGGGGCTGGAAGGGGGAGGCGATGGAAGGAGGGGGACGGAAGGGGGAGGAGGATGGAAGGGAAGGGGATGTGAAGGGGATGGAAGGGGAGGAGGGGAAGGGGGAGGATGGAAGGGGAGGATGGAAGGGGAGGGGATGGAAGGGGGGGAGGGGGAAGGGGGTAGGAGGATGGAAGAGGGGAGGGGATGGAAGGGGGAGGAGGATGGAAGGGGAGGAGGATGGAGGGGAGGGGATGGAAAGGAGGATGGAAGGAGGAGATGAAGGGGGAGGAGGATGGACAGGAGGATGGAAATTAAGGATGGAAAGGGGAGGGGCTGGAATGCTCGATGGAAGGGAGGGGGGGGAAGGGGAGGGGATGGAAGATGGAAAGGGAAGGAGAGGAGAGGACACAGCTAAATTAACATTGATCGTGTGCTCCAGAAGGAGGGAGGGGATGGAAGAGGAAAGGAGAAGGAGGAAGGAGGGGGAAGGGGAGGGAATGGAAGATCGAATGGGAAGGGAAGGGAAGGGGGGAAGGGAAGGGAAGGGGAGGGAAAGGGGGAACTTGATCGTGTGCTGGGGAGGAGGAAAGGGAGGGAGGGGATGGAAGAGGAATGGGTGGGGGACAGCCAAATTAACACTTGATCGTGTGCTGGGGAGGAGGAGGGGAAGGGAAGGGGAGGGATGGAAGAGGGAATGGGTGGGGAAGACAGCTAAATTAACACTTGATCGTGTGCTGGGGGAGGGGGATAGAAGGGGAAGGGGATGGAAGTGGGAAGGGGATGGGGATGGAAGAGGGAAGGGGGAGGGGTTAGACAGATTCTACTGAATCAAAGAAGTTGTGAAAAATCCGAAGAGTTTCGTAAAAATCAAGAGATACTGGGAGAAGTCATTGTAGGGTCACTAGAGGTCACTGCTGACCTACTGATCATGTAAGGTTGTACCGTCACCGAGAATGAGTAACCATGCAAAATTTCAATTCCGCCGGACGAAAACAGGCCAAAAATTGAGTTACAAGATTGACCCAAACAGAGACGCGGAAGTAAAATTAAAAAAACTCATGTAAAAAAAACCAGGTAACGCTCAATGGCAGCTTCAATTGTAAACAAAATGTCGAAAACGAAAACACCGACAAAAACTAGAAACTATTTGACTTTCGATATTCCGTCCGTCAAGCCTCCTACACTCAACGAGACCAACCAACAACATTTCTTACTCGAGCCCCACGTTGGGTGCCATCTTGAAAAAAATGACGATGGAAGGAATAAAACAAGTGAATAAAATTGTTCACTTGAATGAAAGGTTGATTAACCTTCCACGTGAAAGGTCGTTTTCGACTTGTGAACTGACTGCTGGCTGCCTTGTTGTTGGAAGGAAGGATGGGATTTCCCGTGTCAGAAGTGACTACTACAGGGATGCTGTTTTTCCTTCTCTAATCCTCCCCGACGTTTCAACAAACTCGAAGATATAAATGAAACTGAATGCTAAGGGAAGGGAAAAATTCACCGGAGCACCCAGTCAGCAAATCTAAAGTAAACTTGAAATTATGTGAGATCTGAAAGCACTCGATTATATATCCCCGTCGACACCGAGTTAACGAGACCCAAAATCTAACCACAAGAAGCCTAACGACAGCGAACTTCGACTTGAAGCGAACAAATATTCTATGGCAAAATAAGCTAACGTTAAAATGCTTAGAAATGCTGATAATCGTTACGGCGTAGTATGCAAAGTTTACGTAGGTGATAAATTATGAATATTTTCAATCAGTATCAGCAGGGCTTATTTGTTTGGGATCGAGTAAGGGAATATTGATACACGACAAATAAATCAATATGGAATCCCCTTAGAAACCAGCACATTTTTCGTGATGACCTACCTTATCAAAACACACGGTCTACTGTAGATGGATCTATCTGGACCGTGTCAAAACCATTCCTCCGAAATCTGGGGAAGATCGTGTCTTCGATGTTAGGACACTTGGGGCTGGCCTCATCTTGTGCGGGATGACGGAGAAGAAAAAATGGCGTTAATCACTCCTCCTTTGCAAAACCTTGACGAACTAATGATAAAAGAATCGTAATTCCGATCGACGCCCGCTCCGCCAGGTAAGAAAGTCGTCTTTGAACTGCCCACTTCTGCCGGCGCTTGTTCCTCCCAGACTTCGTGTTACTGCTAGGGAACGAGATAACCACCAGCAGATAGTTCCGAAAGGGTCGTTAGGTAGTTTACGCTTGAAAGGATTTACTGTCAAAACGAAATATCAATAAGCTGGGTTTCCTTTCAAGAGCAAACGCCCATTAGTATTAATTTACAATACATAACTCATCACTGGGTAACAAATAGGAACGGAATGGAATATAGAGTTTAGGCCAAAGGCCAAGCAATGGGACCTACGAGGTCATTCAGCGTTGAAACGGAAATCGAGAGTAAGAGGTTTAAAAGGTGTAACAGGAGGAAAACCTCAAAGCAGTTGTACTATGAAACAACCGTTACAAGATGGTGAAAAGTAAGATGGAAGAAAGAGAATATGAACGGAGGTATAGAAAAAGGAATGGCAGAGGTTGCAGCTAGGGGCCTTAGGGACGCCGCCAAGAACCTTAAGCAATGCCTACAGCGCACCGCGTGAGGTGCACTGACGGCACTAACCCCCTACGGAGGAGAGTATTGTGAGGTAAAGACAGTGCTACTATGTCAAACTTTTATATTTCTTGTGTTTTTTCTGTTATAACCGGTATTTTCCCCTCTGAATGGATAGCTCTAAGAGGTCAGAATTGGGATGAAGCTGCAAGGCTTACTCTCTCTCTACCAAGCTTTCAAGAATAGTAGCATCCCAGTGCTCTGAATATCGTCTCAGCGTGTTGTACTTGGGTAAAGCTTTATGCAGCTTTCAACAATATGTGAATATCTCTCGACATTATGAAAATAATGTAAAAATTACAGCTAAAGAAACAATGCCATAATTGGTGAATTTTCTAACAAAGTTCAAGATCATATTTAAAGTCTTGTAAACTAAAGGGTACAAAGATCAGTTACCCAAGAAACCAGTTAACAGTGCATCAGCATCATTGTGAAACTTTACTAGTATACGTTACGGACAAATTTATATAAGAAACAATACACAAAGCCACACGCGAAGCAGCTCGGATCATAAATATGACAACCTACTACAGGCTACCTAACCTAACACGAAGCTTAGGACTACCTACTCCGGCAAGTTTATTTCCCATGCCACAAAAGTTAAAATCGTATGAGTTACAGTAATCTTTAGTGGTTACGGAGATGAAATGTCGCACATATAAGAATTAAGACTAATCGGCTAGCGCCGGATATCCTGCGGGCGACGTGATGATGGGGCCTTTTCGAACAGAAAAAAACTAGAGCTCTTACAACCACAGCAGACGGAAATCTGTACCAATTGCTGTAGCTAGGCAGTGTGCACTAGTTACGTACCGGCTTTAAGAAGCGTATTTAATGGTGATTGACTGTAATTACCACCAAAAGCGACCACTGGGCTGGCCTAAAGTCAGCGTAACCTAATGACAACAACGGTACAACCATCACTAGTAGTAGTAGTATTGAAGAACTGGTAATGTTAGCTAGCTTAATCCTTACCTTTGTAACAGCACACCCAATTCTCCTGTGTTTCTGCATTCACGTTCAGGTTGTGCAAAGAAAATACTCAGCGAATATATACAATCTCTCTATTTTTCAGAACCTAGATATCTTCTACAAAATATACAGTCTCTTAAATAATTTGTATCGAGCATCTATCACTCTGAGTTCATTTATGTGAACATGTCATGGAAGAAATATGTTCTTTCGTAAATTTCCATTAGCGAAATATTAAGAAATGAACGTACTTTAATTAAGAAATGTGCTTGATACTTTGTTACTGCGTGGGAAATTTCTCGAAAGAATACATTTCAAGATTATGAAATCAAGTTCTGAGTCGAATAGACTCCTTAAGTTTCCTAAAGTCCTTCAAGAAAATAATTTTACATTCAGAATCTCGTAAAACAGTAAAAAAATTATCACTTTTATGAGCGCCATGACCAAGTTTCGTTGATTGGAAATTATCTTAGCTTTTAAATTTGAATTTAAATTTAGACAATCTTTTTTGTAAAAACCTCACCATGAACTTAATTCTTCCTCATGAATCAGAGAAGAATTCACTGTAATCCTTCATTTTAAGAAAGTCATCCTATTCTGAATATTTAAAATCTACCCATTTTTCGTTCATGTCCATTCTAAGATTCACATTCAATACTTCCTTTGTAAGTGAATAAATATTTAACGGCAGAAAACGGAGATATTCAACCTGTAATCATATTTCCTAACTAAGAAAGATTTTACATAATATTCTTTAAAAAATATTATAAATTTAAAAAAATTTGTGCATTCTTGAAAATCCAGATAAAATTCACTTAACTTTAAATAAAAAAAAGTATCCTGCCTAAAATGTTTTAAAATTTCCATTTAACTGTAACAGAAACATGATTAATTTGCTTTATAAGTTTGTCATATGCAAATACACATTCCTTTTACAAATTTGCAATTACATTAATATACCAACTTAATAAAAATGGTTTTGAGTATTGTCTCTAAAATGTACAAATAAAATAAGTTTTCTTTGATATTACTTCACATAAATTAAATATCAGTTTCTCTAAAAAAATTTTTGCAATGAAGTCTTTTGGAAATTGGCAAAACACTCAAGCATTTTATTTACGTGTGTGACAGAAACCTGTTACGTAATTTCATTCAATATATATAAATTTTCAGTCACTTTTCTGTAAACGCCAAAATACATCTCAGTACAATTTTTTAATATTTTCCAAATATAAATCGTCTATAAACTAGTACAAGTCTTTGATATAAATTTACCAGAAATAAAAAAATTAATTGGAAAATTGGAAGAAAAATTAATATTTTTACAATTCCATTGTCTTTAAGTCGTGTGAAAATATATTGCGCAATCTATAATAATAATAATAAAATAATAATAATAACAATAATAATAATAATAATAATAATAATAATAATAATAATAATAATAATAATAATAATAATAATAATAATTTCACCTTTCATAGCCTTGAATTTCCAAAGCTTTTTTCATGAAATATGAAATTATTATTATTATTATTATTATTATTATTATTATTATTAATTGTGTAATATATTTCCAACAATCATACTATCTAATTAACATCACGTCACGTACAAAATGGTTCCAAATTTCAACAAACAAAATCTCATTAATAATTTCACGTCACGTAATTGAGCAATCAGAATATTTTTGTTCATTTCACGTGAACTCACAATTTGAACAGCCACTACATTACATTAATAACACCAAATAAATATAACTTACGGAATTTAATAACAATAACAGACCATTAATTTCAATCAGGCAAAAATATCTTATGAAATTGAGCCATCATAATATCCTATTAATTTCACGTTACTCTAAAACAGCATTTGAAATTTGATGACTGAAATATCCCGTTAATTTCACGTTACGTGGAAATACAAGGCACAATTTAATAGCCTTTAAATCCCATTAATTTCACGTTCCGTAAAAAAAGCTTTCGAAATTTAAAATCCGTAACATCCATTAATTTCAGGTTCCGCAAAAAACTTTCGAAATTTAAAACCTGTAACATCCCAATAATTTCAAGTCACGTGAATATAAATATTCAAATTTAACAACTATAACATCCCCTCACTTTAACGCCACCTGAACATCAATTACCAAATTTAACAAACGTAACTCTGCATTGAATCCCGTCACGTGAATATTAATTAAAAATTTAACAACCATATCATCCCACTGATTTCACGTCACGTGAATATTAATGAAGAAATTTAATGACCATAACATCCTAGTGATTTAACTTCACGTGGATATAAATTGACAAATTTAACAAGAATATCAACCCATTCTTTTCACGCCACGTGAATATAACCTGCCAAATTTAACAGGTATAACATAACATTCATTTTACGTCACGTGAATATAAATAGCCTAATTAACAACCCTCTCCTGACACGTGAATATAAATTGCCGATTTTACAACCGTAACATCCTATTAATTTCGCGTCACGTGAACATATATTGCCTAATTAACAACTCTTTCACGTCACGTGAACATAAATTGCCAAATTAACAACCATAACATCCTATTCATTCCACTTCACGTGAATATAGATTACCTAATTAACAACCATTTCACGGCACGTGAATATAAATAGCCAAAATTATCAACCATAACATCCTATGCATTTCACGTCACGTGAATATAGATTGCCTAATTAACAACCATTTTACGTCACGTGAATACAAATTGCCAGATTTAACAACCATAACATCCTATGCACTTCAAGGCACGTGAATATAAATTGCCGATTTAACAACCATAACATCCTATTAATTTCACGTCACGTGGATATAAATAGCCAAAATTACCAACCATAATATCTCATTAATATCACGTCACGTGAATATAGATTGCTTGATTAACAACCCCTTTTTCACATCACGTGAACATAAATTGCCGAATTTAGCAACCATAACATCCTATGCATTTCACGTCACGAGAATATAGACTGCCTAGTTAACAACTCTTTCACGTCACGTGAATATAAATAACCAAAATTACCAACCATAATCTCATTAATATCACGTCGCGTGAATATAAATAGCCAAATTTAACAACCATAATATCTCGTTAATATCACGTCACGTGAATATAAATAGCCAAATTTAACAACCATAATATCTCATTAATATCACATCGCGTGAATATAAATAGCCAAATTTAACAACCATAATATCTAATTAATATCACGTCACGTGAATATAAATAGCCAAATTTAACAACCACAATATCTCATTAATATCACGTCACGTGAATATAAGTAGCTAAATTTAACAAC
The DNA here is from genome assembly GCF_040412425.1 of Macrobrachium rosenbergii. Classification (NCBI taxonomy): domain Eukaryota; kingdom Metazoa; phylum Arthropoda; class Malacostraca; order Decapoda; family Palaemonidae; genus Macrobrachium; species Macrobrachium rosenbergii. Next base: position 49,546,528 of record NC_089786.1, on the reverse strand, counting down.
CATAACATCCTATTCATTTCACGTCACGTGAAAATGGCCTCTGAGAGGGAATCCAAAAAGGCCCTCCTTTCCACCTCCGCGCAGTGGTACCGGTGGAGGTATTCCTTCGCCCTCTCGGCGAGGTTGCGAGGTAACTCGGGCTCCTGTAGAAGGCGCTGAAGCTGCAGAAGGAAGTCCTCTGGAGAATTGAACAAGAGACCGTTCACCTGGTGGTTGACGATGGCGGCGTTCCCCGGGATGTCCCGAGCTATCACGGGCGTCCCTGGTGAAAAGGAAATGGCTCGTTAAAAACGCCTACCCCGACTAAGGATTAGGCTAACAAGTTTTCTTCAAAATAATTATGTCTTCGGAAAGTAATATCCTCTCTAACACAACTTTTTTTTTATCTTTTTAGATCCACGCTTCTATTTATAATATATATTACACTTATTACCACTGTAATATACTTTATACTTATTATAAATATATTTTATGCTTATTATAATTATAACATATTTTACATTTACCGTATCTATATCTTATACTTATTGAAATTATATTATATTTTATACTTATCTCTAAAAACATCTTATCAAGAGAGAAAAATTTTTTTCATATTTCATTCAAATGTTCCAAAAACTGATCTTTAATCATTAAACTAAGGTATGTCATATCAAACTACACGGGTGCTGTACTTTTTCACTAAAATTATATATGTGTATATATATATATATATATATATATCACTAAATATATATATATATATATATATATATATATATATATATATATATATATATATATATATATATATATATATTTATACACACATTTAACAGCAGCTTAGAGATTAAATGGATGGTTATTTTTCTTGGCTTTTCCTCAAGAACCATCCTTATTTGGGAAACGGCTTGTTAAAAAAACATGAATGAACACACACACACACACACACACACACACACACACATACACACACACACACATATATATATATATATATATATATATATATATATATATATATATATATATATATATATATATATATAAATATATTTATATATGTGTGTGTGTGTGATTCACAAGACCGTAATGTAAGCAAGATTCCTTCTTAAAATTTTTTGTGGTTACCCGTTCAATAATTCACTTACAATTACCATTGTTATACTGTTACTAATATCCTCTCTGGCACGTGATTTCCGGATTAAATATATATGTAAATGTCAAGAGAACAAAAAAAAAAAAAAAAAAAAAAAAAAAAAGATAATTTCTTGTTTAACCTAGTCTCGTTTTTCTTTGAATTTCACATATCCATTGTTTTCAACATCGAGAGAGGGTCGCCTGAATGTTGAGCTTACAAAGAGGATATGATATCTGATAACTGAGCATTTTTCATTTCTAATCATTGGAATTGGGATATAAATTCTAGGCCAATGGCCACGCGCTGGGACCTACGAGGTCATTCAGACCTGAAATGGAAATTGACAGTGAAAATTTTTGAAAGGTGTAACAGGAGGAAAACCTCTCAGCTGCGCTTTGAATCAGTTGTTAGAGAGGTTGGGGAAAGTAAGATGGAAGAAAGAGAATGTGAACGGAGGTACAGTAAAAGGAATGAAAGGGATTGCAGCTAGGGGTCGAAGGGACGCTGCAAGGAACCTCAAGTAATGCCTACAGTGCATCCAGTGCGGTGCACTGACGACACTACCCACACACCCCCCTACAAGGCATATATAATTATTTTAAATTAAATGGATAATTATCTAATTATTCGATTAAATAAAGCATGAGAAATCTTAGCATTTATTTTGTTTTTTTAAGCCAGTGCTAGGTTTTGGAATGATCAATAAATTGAAAAATTGAGACATTTGAAAACCTCACTTATACATAATTTTTTTTCGTATTTTTTATAGATGGAAAAAAATATTTTCAATTTAAATTGAGAAGAGCCAGAGATTTGTTTATCAAATTGAAGTTAAATTAAAAATTGAAGCTGATTTTGTATTTTTTCAGAACCAACTGGGTGGGACCTAAATTGTGGAATTTGTTTATTAAATATTACTCTTATTCTTATTTGAAATATCTTGTATTTCTTCAAGTGAGGTAAAATTTTGTTTATTAAAATTATATATGCATACACAAACATATACACACACACACACACACACACATATATATATATATATATATATATATATATATATATATATATATATATATATATATATATTATATATATATATATAATCCTGACCGGTTTCGCCTTTAATTACGACATCTTCAAGTCGACTGATACATAATTGTAAAAATCCGCATTATATAGAGTGAGGTCACGTGACAAACTAACATGAAAATATTAGAGCCTGACTCATTTGTGACGGAGGTCAGTGCCCCACTGACTAATCTTGCTTTTCCAACTTAATATATATTAATAACTTGCCTAAATCACTCACAACATCCGACCTACAACCGAAAAATAATGGTCGAGGAGAGATGCCTTTCGTATAATGAACGTGATGTTACGGAATTCACTTAACCAGTCAATAATTCTTCCGTCATCTGCCCATTTGAAATTTATTCTCCAAGGTCTTATGAAATGTGAAAAATTTGTCATCTATCCATTTCAAATCTGTTCTCCAAGATCTTATGAAATGTGAAAAATTTGTATGTAGGATACTCGATAAGATTCTGTTCGGAAACCACGTTAATCATGAGGCTACTTGGCACTGTGACTGAGCAGTTCCCGTCGAGTGAATGTTTTACTTTATTCTCTTTGAAACTGGATTATCTCAACTTTATTCTTTGATGTGACAACGAGAGAGAAAATCGTGGAAAAATAAGCCACAAAAAATGGGTTAAAGTCAACTATTAGAGACGCTAACGGAATTTAAGGAATACAGAAGAATGTAAGAGATTCCAGATCACAAGAGGTGGAGGTCCAAAGGCTAAGATATAAACAGAAATAAAAGAATTTTAAGTCCAGAGTCTATAGTAAGAGGGAAACACATCAGAATGCAGAAAATTGATTAATAAAAGCAAAATTTAATATCTAAAAGCGTCAAAGGTTTTTCAAAAACAATAACAAAAGTTGAACCTTATTCAACAGGCAGACTGAAAATGTCCTTGAACTTTTGATAAAGTTTTCAAGAATGCATAACAACAGTGATTAAAAGGACATTTTAATAATATTTTTCCTCCCATGGGCAAAATGTCATTTCATTACCCACTAATGTGCCATTTGTCATTACTCCCCCTAATATGTCATTTCACTCTTCCCTAATGTGTCATTTTACTCCCCCTAATATAATGTGTCATTTCGTCCCCCTAATATGTCATTTCACTCCTCACTAATGTGTCATTTTACTTCCCGTAATGTGTCATTTCGTCCCCCATTAATGTGTCATTTCATTCCCCCTAATGTGTCATTTCACTCCCCCTAATGTGTCATTTCATCTTCCCTAAACATTTGTCATTTCATTTCCTCCCCTAATGTGTCATTTCACTCCCCTAATGTGTCATTTCGTCGCCCCTAATGTGTCATTTCACTCCTCCCTAATGTGTCATTTCACTCCCCCTAATGTGTCATTTCACTCCTCCCTAATGTGTCATTTCACTCCTCCCTAATGTGTCATTTCACTCCCCTAATGTGTCATTTGTGTCATTTCTTTCCCTAATGTGTCATTTCACTCCATCTAATGTGTCATTTCACTCTCTAATGTGTCATTTGTCCTTTCATAATGTTTCATTTCCTCCCCTAATGTGTCATTTCGTCCCCTAATATGTCATTTCACTCGCCTAAATGTGTCATTTCGTGTCCTCCCCTAATGTGTCATTTCACTCCCCTAATGCCATTTCATTTCTCCCCTAATGCGTCATTTCGTCCTCCCTAATGTGCCATTTCATTTCCTCCCCTAATGCGTCATTTCACTCCTCCCTAATGCGTCATTTCGTACCCAGCTCGACTTGACCTAATCAAACCTAACCTAATCTAACCTAACCAGCTGAAAAACGGAAGAAAATATAATGTAAATAAAAATTTCGTAAAATGTCAAACTGACGAGTTTTGTCCCAAAGGAACATTAAGAATCCATGATAAATAAGGTACTGACTTGACTGAAAGGCTGCAAAAATACCAGCTTCTCTAAATTTTCACATTCCTGTAATGTATCTAAGCTCTAGTTTCAAATGCGTTCAAACCAGCGAGATCCCGTTTCGTCACGAATCTCAATCTTCACGAAGATTCGTACACTCTTCCGAGAACTCCGCTTGTTTATGTGACGGCCCACACATTCACACACCCCGTGAGAAACCATCGAGCCTTGGAGAATACACAGTCTAATTTTATCTATTACATTCCACTGACTGCTTCGTCGCGACTATCATTGATTTTGTGGAATTCTTTATATAAGAGTTAATCATCCATTTGGTCGAGAATGCGATAAAACGAAAGTCTGAAACGCGAAACTAAGACTAAGTGTCGCAATCCTGTGGCCCAACCGGATGTGTAAACATTCACCCTCGGGTTCCCGCGCTAACGCCGTGACGTCAGAGCAGCCATATGTAGCAACGCTCGTACTAGGGATGAGAATGACCAACAAAAAACAATGAAAATTATAATAACATTTAAAAAAAAAAAGGGAGTCGCGCGGTCACGGTCTGATGGTTTGTGGAGAAATCGGAGCTTTTGTCTTTCTCTTTTAAGTCGAAGTTCAAGGGTACTGGGAGTGACCGAAGCGAAATTCCTCCGTTTTCGAAATAGACCGAGGCTCATGATGGTATGACGATGCCTCGCCATTTGCGAAGGAATTTCTATCTTTGTTTCTTTTGGACAGACGGAGAGATTGACTGATTTGTGCAATTTAAGGCGTCAAGCCAAGAACTGGGGCATTTTGGGCCACTCTCAAGAAAGTGAAAAGAGGGAGTTGGAGTGTCTGAACGTCAAGATAGAGAGGTCCAGAGAGTAAATGAAATTAAGTACAAGGATCTAAAGGCGGATCTACACAAAACGTAACAGTTGAAGGTGTTGGCCAACAATACTAAAGAAAGAGAATATGAATGGAGGCAAAGTAAAGGGCCAAAAATTGGGTGCAGCTAGGGGTCGAAGGGACGGAGCAAACACCCTTTAGTTACGCCTACAGTGCAGACCATCGCGTGAGGTTTACTGACGGCACTAATGCCCTCATAGAGAAAGAAAAAAAAAATGCGGCATTTACAGAGATAGCAACAGACAAATGTGGATTGAAAACAAGACAAAAAATTGAAGAATAATGAAGTCCAGAGTTTATTTGTAAAGGACAGTGCCTCTCCTTTGGACGAACGGCAAAATTTGTTTTCTGTGAGGCCCAGTGCACATTAGTTATTTAATTATAGAATTTACTATTGGAAGAAGCTCTGCTACAAATGGAATTAACCCTTGGAAACAAATGGACACATATTCTTCAGTTTTGCAAGTGGGCATTGCTTACTTATTCCTACACCAATTAAATTTCATTCTTCTTCTGTACTTGTGAATGACTTCTGTAACCATGAAAGAAAACCAACAGATCTGACATTCTTAAAAAAGTGTAAAAATAGTAAAAGTAATTTCTCTGAAGTTGCATTACAAATCCCTACTTTCGTCTATTTGTTATGCATGAAAAAACACCAACTTTGCAGTGAACAAAGGTTTAGTGTCACTCAGTGTTATTAGGCTTTTCTATAATATCTAATCCACCTCTGACGTGCTGGTAGAATTTTAAAAATCCTATTCACTTTTGCAATTTGCAACAGACTTCACGTTCATCAATATACCACATAATTAAACAAGTAAAAAATGCGCCGAAGCTTCTTCGGCGCAATCGAGTTTTCTGTACAGCCGCTACAACGTATAATCAAGGCCACCGAAAATAGATCTATCTTTCGGTGGTCTCGGTATAATGCTGTGTTAGGCGCGGCCCATGAAACTTTAACCACGGCTCGGTGGTGGCATGGTTTATATCGTTGCCAGAAAGCACGATTATGGTTAACTTTAACCTTAAATAAAATAAAAACTACAGAGGCTAGAGGGCTGCAATTTGGTATGTTTGATGATTGGAGGGTGGATGATCAACATACCAATTTGCAGCCCTCTAGCCTCTGTAGTTTTAAAGATCTGAGGGCGGACAGAAAAAGGCGTTGACGGAAAAAAGTGCGGACGGACAGACAATGCCGGCACAATAGTTTTCTTTTACAGAAAACTAAAATGATGTTAAAAATCCTCAAAACCTTTGTAATTCGTAAAAAACTTAAGGTTTATAAACAGTTTATAAAAAGTAAAAGACCTCAAAATCATTTCATTTATTATTATTATTATTATTATTATTATTATTATTATTATTATTATTATTATTATTTTTATTATTATTATTATTATTATTATTACTGGAGAAACAAATCCATAGTTATGTATATGTACATATATATTTTAAAGATAAATCTGTACAGAAAGCTTTCGGGAATCTCAACAGTTTCATCTTTAAATATATGTACATATACATAACTGTGGACTTGTTTCTCCATTCTAAGACTTATGCTACAATGAGTATTTTTAAATTTATTATTATTATTATTATTTTTGTATCACTGCAGGTTGTACACTCGAAACCCGGAATACCTTCCACTGGCTGCGTCCTGTTCTTTGAAATCTCTGTGAATCTGTCGTCCAAATTCCCTTCCCTCGCACTTCCTTTGACGCATTTTGAGGACGCAATGACGCCCCCGGCTTTTCATAACTTCAGGATTTTGACTGCCGGGTTTTGCTGAGGTCTTCTGAATTGGTTTTTAAACTTTTCATCGTTTTTGTATAGAATTGCTCTCTCTCTCTCTCTCTCTCTCTCTCTCTCTCTCTCTCTCTCTCTCTCTCTCTCTCTCTCTCTCTCTCTCTCTCTTGTCAATTGAAAGTAATTCTATACAAAAACGATGAAACATTTAAAAACTAATTAGGGAAACCTCAGCAAAACCCAGCAGTCAGAATCTTTCAAGTTATGTGTATGTGTATGTATATATAAATATATACATACACATACACGTATATGTATATATATACATTCATAAATATATTTTATATATATATATATATATATATATATATATATATATATATATATATATACATACATATATATACATACATATACATATACATCCTCCCGGAAAACTGTTATAGGACACAGAGGACACGTCGAAGCCAATCCGGAAATTTGATCACACTAATTTTGCTATATTGGGAAACGACTGTAGGAGACGTGTTTTCCATTTATTGAAGGAAAAAATATTTTGCGTTCGATCAAGCAATACCGAAGCACCGCCTATAAGCAAGGTTTGAAGAGCATTAATAAAAATTAAAGGTCATAACAAGAGCATCTGATTGGTCATAAAAGATAGTAGATGGGTCTGCTCCGTTTTCTAGATTTTCTTAACATTTAAGAAAGGACTCCTTCCCGGTAGGTGGAGGGGTAGTGTCGTCAGTGCACCTCATGCGGTGCACTGTAGGCATTACTTAAGGTTCTTTGCGGCAGCGTGCCTTCGGACCCTAGCTGCAACCACTTTCGTTCCTTTTACTGTACCTCCTTTCATATTCTCTTTCTTCCATCTTACTTTCCTTAACCCTCTCCTAACAACTGATTCACAGTGCAACCTGCTTTGAGGTTTTCCTCCTGTTACGCCTTTCAAACCTTTTACTGTCAATTTCCGTTTCAACGCTGAATGACCTCATAGGTCCCAATGATTGGTCTTTGGTCTAAACTCTATATTCAATTCAATTCAAGAAAAGACTCTTCTTTTGGGTTCGGAGACTGGGTCTATGCTATCCCACTTAGCATGAACAGATTTTTTTCAAGCTAATGGCGATGGAATGGGAAATTTAAACGGCCACAGATAGTTCAGGTCTGATGGGAGAGAAAAGGAGACAGGTATCAAGGAAAACGTAAGCAAGTGGAAAATTCCAAAGTTTAGCATAAAAGAAGGTGAACAGCCACTGAATCAAAGAGATTGGTCCTGAGTTGAATCAGTGATATTACTGAGTGTATCATCCCTTACATTAGCATAAGAAGCAATTAGATGTTGAGTTAAAAAAAAGAAAGAGAGAGAATAAAACATAAACAATGAGAGAACTCTCAAGCATGAGATAAAGGAGAGAAATGTTCACTAAATAGTGTAACTATTGAGGTAAGCCAAAAGTATCTCAGGACTTAACTATCGCCACAACAGCGGTAGAATCAAGCAGAACCTCAAATAAAGCAAAAACAAAAACAAGGAACATTTCCAAACCTTAGTACAAAGGACATCCAGAAACTGGAATGGAATGGAATATAAAATTTAGCCCAAAGGCCAAGCACTGGGACCTATGAGGTCATTCAGCGCCGAGAGGAAAACAAGAGTAAAAGGCTTTAAAAGGTGTAACAGGATGAAAACCTCAAAGCAGCTGCACTGTGAAACAACTGTTAGGGTTGAGGACAAGTAAGACGGAAGAAAGAGAATATGAACGGAGGTTCAGTCAAAGGAATGAAAGGGGTTGCAAAGAACCGCAAGTAGTGCCTACAGTGCACCGCGTGAGGATACAGAAACCGGGATAAAGTTAGAATTATATGACCTTACATGAAAGACAATATGGCCGAACTACATTCTCTAGATCTTACGGAATAGGTGCAGCGTGACTGATATATCGAAACAGTTGTAACAACAGTTAAGACCAAGAATAAATTCATCACAACAAGAACAAAGAACAAGAACAACAGCTACATTAATAACTGCAGCTACGAGAGAACTCATAACAATTAACCTTACCACCACCGCCAACAACTAAACATCAGTATTATTACTATTTCCACGGCTGTCAGCAACAATTCTATAATTACGAAGTTCGACGAATGTTTGCACAGACACTTCGGGGGGGAAATGACACACAGGCCCCTCCTACGAAATACTCTAGCAAGCCGTAGATGATACGTAGTTGCCGAACTACACTCAGGTGCCAGTGAAATTGGATATGGCTCTTGGTTCAAAGAAAATGTAAGTATGTATGTATAGAGGTAAAACGCTGATGGTAATATATATGGAAATGTATATATATATATGTATATAATTATCATAATATTTATATATATATATATATATATATATATATATATATATATATATATATATATATATATATATATATATATATACACAAATAATTATCATAAGCATTGTCCATACAGAATAGCTTTTTCAGCTTCTAGCTACTCCTTTTTTTGTGATGAGGTTCCTCTAGCTGCAACACACAACAGTTGACTTACCACCAGGTACATAATGCATTGTTAGAAGTCAACAGGATAACTTAGGAATGTTAAGCAGGCAGACTAACATCTTCCCTCCTCCCTGTGGTCCCCATTATTTACAGATATTACTTTAGACAATACTCTTAGGGATATTTTTACAATATCATGTCCTCCCGTGTGGCTTCACCATCCCCACACTTGAGCTGTTTAGATCAGCCCTTCTAATAATTTAATTCTAGACTTTGGAACTTTCTGCCTTCCTCTTTGCTCCTAAACTGAATCACTGAGCTCTCCCTATTTAGTGTATAATATTTCTAAATGATCTAATGGTCTAGTGGTCATGACACCTGCATCACTAAGAACGTCAGGGTTCGACATGACAGTGTTTTAGATCACTGTGCCTCTATTGCCCTAAGGTGGAAATTTTGCACCTGGTAATTAATCAAGTATGGAAGGTTGCAGCTACGATATTTCTTGGCATGGGGCTCCCAACCTCATCCCAAAATGCATGATAACTTGGTCTTGATTTATCTTATCCTGTGGACTTCTACACATGCGCACCAAAAGCCTCAACGTGATGGTCGTCTGTTTGGGAGAGGGACCGTGACAAATATTCTCTCCTGCTCAGCGACAGAGTTGTGTGCACACCATGATCAGTGGTGTTCAATGAAACCAATCATATAGTATACCTCAGTTTTACCAGACCACTGAGCTGATTAACAGCTCTCCTAGGGCTGGCCCGAAGGATTAGACTTATTTTACGTGGCTAAGAACCAATACATATACATATATATATATTATATACAGTATATACATTATATATATACATGTGTATATATAAATATAAATAAAATATATGTGTGTGTGTGTCTCTGTCACCGAATGAGAAACCCTACATTCAGATGACACAAAAAATCAGCTAAACATTTCCACCCGCTTCCTGCCTGTTAGCGAGACCGAACGCCCTGAAGAGAAGACTCTTGCGCTTTAGCAACGAGTAGCAGTGACGTCAGTCAGGATGTCTCTGACTTGAAAAAACCTGTTACTTTCAACTACGTTACATTCAGTGACATCATTTAGACATCACTTAGCTCTACACTGAATGATTCATATTGCAACGAAAGGAAATGCGTTTCAAATGTTCAATTGTAATTTACTCACCACTTGACATTGAGTATGAATGTGGTTTTATAATATTTTTATTGTTATTTTCATTAAATGCCTTTATATTGAATGACTGATAGGGTATACAACGAGTATGAATGTGGTTTCATTTTTTATTTTTTATTTTCAATAAATTTCTTTATATTGGCTGATTCATTGTGGACTGATAGGATATGCGTTTAAAATGTTCAGTTCTACTTTACTCACTACTTGATGATCAGTATGAATCTGGTTTTATAACACTTTATTCTGTCTGAACTTTTTCTGTCCGCCCTCAGACCTTAAAAACTGCTGAGGCTATAGGGCTGCAAATCGGTATGTTGATCATCCACCCTCCAGTCATCAAACATACCAAATTGCAGCCCTCTAGCCTTAGTAGTTTTTATTTTATTTACGGTTAAAGTTCGCCATAATCGTGTTTTTGGCAACGATATAGGCCAGGCCACCACCGGGCCGTGGTTAAAGTGTCAAGGGTCGCGGTTCATACAGGCATTATACTGAGACCACCGAAAGGTAGATATGTTTTCAGTGGCCTTGATTATACGCTGTAGCGACTGTACAGAAAACTCGATTGCGCCGAAGACACTTCGGCGCATGTTATACTTGTTTTTTTTTTTTCATCATTTTCATTAAATTCCTCACTAAAGTTCTCATCAGCGTGTGACTGACGTATGAAGTTTCTCACGTAAATGTTTGTCTCTAAACTGAATCACATTTCTTGTAATCTTCAAGAATATTTGTCACTCAATCTGAGTTTCTTTGAAAAAAAAAAATTCCAAAGATCTTAGGTAGTTATTACCTACTAAAATATACTTATATTCTATACCCTTTAAAGTACTTTATATTATATCATTCAAGCCTTTTCACTGAATATGAGTTCAGCTCTGGAATTCTATATCTGTTTATGTTTTCCTTCACAAAAGTATTTCTTTTTCACTTTTGTGTTCTTCGCTTATTTCGTCAATAACATTCGTTGTTGTAGCGCCAGTATTTATGTAAAATCAATCAATTATATCCGGTTTTGTAATATGTTCCGCAGATTCTTAAACAGTTACTTATTAGTCAATTAAACTATTATTATTATTATTATTATTATTATTATTATTATTATTATTATATACTTATAATTATTATCATCATTTCGACGAATATTATTATTATTATTACTATTATTATTATATTTCAACGAATATTATAATTATTTTTATTATTACTATTATAATTATAAATATCACCATTTCAACGAATATTATCATTATATTATTAATTTCAATATAATTATTTATTATTATTACTATTATTATTATTATTATATTATTTCAACGACATAATTCGCGCTTTTCATAAAGTCAAATAAATCATCTAAAAATTATTGTTCTTCTCATACATTTGGACAGAGCATCTAAACGTTCAGTAACCTCAAGATGAAATTTGACTCCGAATAAGGTCATAAATGAGGTCAGGTCCATATCGACCTCAGCATTCAATACCCACTCCAGTAAATGGTCATAGCAAGGACCTTGAACAGTCAACTTGAGGTCACAGGTCAGAGGGTCACAAATAAATTTTAGTTCAAAAATAAGTTGGGAGGTCAGTATTTAAGGTTAAAATGAAACATTGACACCAATAAGTAACAAGGAAAAAATGGGCTGAAGTTTCTTTGGCGCAATAGAGTTTTCTGTACAGCCGCTACAGCATATAATCAAGGCCACCGAAAATAGATCTATCTTTCGGTGGTCTCGGTACGATGTCGTATGAGCCGCGGCCCATGAAACTTTAACCACGGCCTGGTGGTGGCCTATCCTACATCGTTGCCAGACGCACGATTGTAGCTAACTTTAACCTTAAATAGAATAAAAAGTACTGAGGCTAGAAGGCTGCAATTTGGTACGTTTGATGATTGGAGGGTGGATGATAAACACACCAATTTGCAGCCCTCTAGCCTCAGTAGTTTTTAAGATTTGAGGGCGGACAGAATAAAGTGCGGACGGACAGACAAGGCCGGCACAATAGTTTTCTTTTACAGAAAACTAAAAATAATGAAACTCGGTCACCAAAATCAGGTCAAAGGTCACACCTAAAAGGTCAAGACCAAGGTTTGAGGTCAATTCAGGTCAAGTTCTAAAAACGGGTCAATTTCAGGTCAAGTACTAAACACGAAATAAGGAGAAAAAAACTGAACCCACAAAAAATGTCTTCGTTCAATGCAGGCCAAAGATCAAAATGAGGCTCCGAAGTCAAGATGAAAGGTCAGGGGTCAAAATGGAGCCTGAAGGTCAATAGGAGAAACCAAATATCTCGGAAATCCAAACGTCATCATGATCATGTGACAAATAGTGACTCGGATTTTACAAAATATCTCACTCGGAAATCGCCATTTCTAATTATCTAAGTGACATGTTTCCTGTTATTTTCCTTCTCTAAAGTATATTTTTTTTTTTTATATATATATATATATATATATATATATATATATATATATATATATATATATATATATATATATATATATATATATATATATATATATATATATATATATATATATATATATATATATATATATATACGTGTTCATATACATATATACATGAAATCAGTCATTTCTGAAATGACTGAAACAGATAGCGAAATGCACTTAGGGACATTTGATCGCCCCAGGAGCTAGTACTGTATACATTTTGACCCCCAGGGACTAGTACTAAACCCGGCGAAACATGTGTTTAGTACTATGGGGACAGTGCATTTATATCTGCCTGAAATTTCAGTCATTTCACGAAATGATTATATATATACATTATACATATATATATATATATATATATATATATATATATATATAATATATGTAAATATAAATAAACACATACATAGTACATACATACATATGTCTGTATATATATGTAATTCTAATAGCCACAATGCCCTCTTATCTATATATATACAAAAAATTTAGAGAAGGAAAATTACAGTAAACATAATAAAATTTACAACACACAAATAACAGTAAATACATATATATATATATATATATATATATACACACACGTATAAATTCTCAAACAATTACGATTTATACTGAACTTTAAACAGAAACAGATCTTCGCATTCTAGAGCAGAAACCAATTCTAATCAACACAGCAATTGCAGACCAATTTCCAACAGATCTCTCCTCTACAACGTAGAACAGTCTTATCAAAAAAAAAACAAAAGTATGGGGGTTGTGGTGGTGGGGGAGGGGGAAGGGGGGAAGGGGAGAAGGGGGGAGAAGTCACAACCATCTAGAAATTCCAAAAACACTCTAGAAGAATCCGCCAAGTAAAGTGTTGCATATATCTCCATCCTACTCATCTCGTTTGGGAAATGGTGATGTAACTTGTTTACAAAATTTACGCCCCATTTTCTTTCGGCTTCGTTTTCCTAGAAAACGGATACGTAAACAACATTACCGAATGGAGTGGAATATATAAAATTTAGGCCAACGGCCAAGCACTGGGACCTATGAGGTCATTCAGCGCTGAAAGAGAAATGGTAAGAAAGTTTGAGAGGTGTAGCAGGAGGAAAGCCTCGCAGCCGCACTATGTAACGATGATTAGAGAGGGTGGAAAGTCAAATGGAGGAAAGAGAATATGAACGGAGGTACAATAAATGAATAAAAGAGGTTGCAGCTAGGGCCCGAAGGGACGCTGCAAAGAACCTTAAGTATTGTCTACAGTGCACCGCATGGGATTCACCGACGGCGCTAACTCCCTACGGGAATATGGTTAAGGAGAATACAACCCCATTTTGTAATCTGATCTAAACAAGTAAATTTAATGCGCCGAAGTTTCTTCGGCGCAATCGAGTTTGCCGTACAGCCGCTACAGCGTATAAATAATCAAGGCCACCGAAAATGGAGCTATCTTTCGGTGGTCTC
>NC_089786.1:49447194-49527194 GCF_040412425.1 Macrobrachium rosenbergii | reverse complement strand
GTCCACCTTATCAGCTACGAGCACACCGTGTAACCTGAAAAATAAAAAAGAGAAGATTAATAGAGTCAGAGATAAAAGGGGACCATGAACTTACTAGATAAAAGTTCATAATCAATTCAAAAATAGTTCTTGTAAAGGATATGCCTTTACGGATTGATGCTGTCCTTTACCATGAACCCTGAAGGCCATTTTCGTGGACTACTCAGGAAATACCAGAAGTTCAAAAAATGCACCAAATTCTTCCTTCAAAGGTTAATAAAGACAAAGAGAAAGGTAATTTACATCAATAATAACACTACTGCTACATATATTAATAACATCCATAACAATAACAGTACAATTACTGAAGGAAATTCAAAATGCTTCAGGCAAATTCATGAAGTCGCCGAAGCATTTGGAATTTTAGTGCAACATTCCCATGATGGCAGCGAATAATGCTAGCGATCTTTCCCGTCACTGACAGAGGTATTTCACGCTGTAACTCCGTTTTCGACCAAATTGCGTCTGAACGTTTCTGTCTATCTGAGAAATGCATCAACTCGAGGCAAGGAAATTGTATCGCTTTTTGTTATTATAATAATAAAATAGGTCGAAAGTGTGTTAAAATGAGACTCAATTGACGTGTGTGTGTGTGTGTGTGTGTGTGTGTGTGTGTGTATATATATATATATATATATATATATATATATATATATATATATATATATATATATATATATATATATATATGTGTGTGTAAGATACATATACATACATACATTACTCCTTTATTTTGTTACATTATTCCTCCATTAACTTCATTTTCATCTTTTCATACCAGAAGGACAAACAGCGAAGGTGAAATAATATCCCCTTGCAGTACCCCATTTTTTTTTTTTTTTACCGCAAATCCCCTTCACAAGACCCACATCAACACCAACTCTGCATCTACTTCGTTCAAGGATAACTCCAAATAACTTTGCATACTTGAAAGGAATGTTATAGTGACGTAAGACCTTTAAAAATAACGATAATTACTGACCTAGAAACACGTGTCTTGACGTCCTTGGCATAATGAGCATCTAAAACTGGACCAATGATTAGGAGACATCCTTCGCCTCCTCTGTCCTGTTGCCACTGACTCCAGCAGTCTGCCACGTACAGGACGTCCTGTTGAAACGGCAAAGTCACGTTTAAAACATGTGTGAAACAATGACATATCTAGATTCCAAGATGTATTATACTAAGAAAGAGAATCTCGTGTTTGAAACATGTCGGAAACAATGTCACATCTGGATTCCAAGATGTATTTTACTAAGAGAGTCTCGTGTTTGAAACATGTTGGCAACATTGTCACATCTAGATTCTAAGATGCATTTTACTAAGAAAGAGAATCTCGTGTTTGAAACATGTTGGAAACAATGTCACATCTAGATTCCAAGATGTATTTTCCTAAGGAAGAGAATTTCGTGTTTGAAACATGTTGGAAACAATGTCACATCTAGATTCTAAGATGTATTTTCTAAGATTCGTGTTTGAAACATGTTGGAAACATTTTACTAAGAGGGTCTCGTGTTTGAAACATGTTGGCAACATTGTCACACTCTTCATCTAGATTCTAAGAAAGAGAATCTCGTGTTTGAAACATGTTGGAAACATTGTCACATCTAGATTCCAAGATGTATTTTCATAAGAAAGAGAATCTCGTGTTTGAAACATGTTGGAAACAATGTCACATCTAGATTCCCAGATGTATTTTCATAAGAAAGAGAATATCAAGATGTATTTTTACTAATGGAAAAATGAATCTAGATTCAGGATGTATTTGAAACATGTTGGGAACAATATCATATCTAGATTCCAAGATGTATTTTCCTAAGAAAGAGGATTTCGTGTTTGAAACATGTTGGTAACAATGTCACATCTAGATTCCAAGATGTATTTTATTTTACTAAGAAAGAGGATTTCGTGTTTGAAACATGTTGGGAACATTGTCACATCTAGATTCCAAGATGTATTTTCCTAAGAAAGAGAATCTCGTATCTGAAACATGTTGGTAACAATGTCACATCTAGATTCCAAGGAGATGTCTTATACTAAGAAAGAGAATCTCGTGTTTGAAACATGTTGGAAACAATGTCACATCTAGATTCCAAGATGTATTTTCCTAAGAAAGAGAATCTCGTGTTTGAAACATGTTGGAAACAACGATATTTTTAGACTTCAAAATGTATTTTTGCAAAAAGCGAAGTCGTATGAAGTAGATTTGAAACAATTTTGATTGAACTAAACCGAAAGATACATTTCCATAACAGTCAAAATCTCGATTATGAAACAAAAGGCGATTAGGAAGCGCTTTCGCGTAATACGTGCCCATCTTCGTACCACCTTGCGGATGTGTACATATGCATATTTATAACTAAACCTGAAATGACCCTAGGTGTGAGCTGGTCTTAAAATTCCAAAAATTACCGCCAACCTTTTTATTCAGTACACGTATCATAATTTTATTCAGTGCACGTAGCATACTTTCGTAATGTAATTCATTATCAGAATTACCTTGAGTCTTTGTTTGTCAGGATCGGGTCTTTCGTGATAAACATCCGGTCGGTTTGTGGCGTTAATTGTGTTTTGTACCTGAAGTCTCTCTCTCTCTCTCTCTCTCTCTCTCTCTCTCTCTCTCTCTCTCTCTCTCATTAGCCTGTCCTTATAGGTATTATCCTTCTAATTACTGTCATACCTAACCTTTTTAAACTAAAATCTCTAAGAACTTAGTAAGCTACTTTCAAGGCATTTTTGAGACTTATCTTCATAAAAACGCACCTCATAAATGTACAAGACAACCTTCTATGCTTGAACTCTCTCTCTCTCTCTCTCTCTCTCTCTCTCTCTCTTATGGTCTGGAGTAGGTAAGGACTAAGGAAATTAAGTTGTCAGTGCCGACTGCCTCTGCGTTCAAAATATCTTCAGACAAGCTGTTATTACTACTATTTCTAGAAATAAGGCTGTTCCTTCGCAATGACAAACTATCAAGAAAATGGCGCAACCTATTCTACAGGGTTTGGCGCAAGCTATAATAGGTCACAACGAGGCCTGAGAAGACACTCGAGTTTCTTTTTATACTAACCACTCTGTAGCTGCATCCTTTTAAACTTCAAATTGATCTTCTTCCCACTTTAAACAAGTAAAAAATGCGCCGAAGTTTCTTTGGCGAAATCGAGTTTTCTGTACAGCGCATAATCAAGGCCACCGAAAATAGATCTATCTTCAGGTGGTCTCGGTATAATGCTGTATGAACCGCGGCTCATGAAACTCTCAGCCGGCCGTGGTGGCCTGTGTTGTTCCGTTGCCAGAAGCACGATTGTGGCTAACTTTAACCTTAAATGACATAAAGATTACTGAGTCTAGAGGGCTGCAATTAGGTATGTTTGATGATTGGAGAGAGGATGATCAACATACCAATTTGCAGCCCTCTAGCCTCAGTAGTTTTTAAGATCTGAGGGCGGACAGAAAAAGTGCGGACGGACAGACAAAGCCGGCACAACAGTTTTTTTTCAGAAAACTAAAAACGGGAAATACTTTATGAAGTGAATCATGAAATTTAGGCCATAAAGCCAAACACTGGGGCACTTACTGCTATTTAGAGTTTCTTGAGACAGTGAACAGAGGGAGTTAGAGTAGTTGGACAGCAAGATAAAGCGTCCCAGAAAATAAATGAGATGAAATACAAAGATCTCAATGTGAAAATGAGAGGGCACTCCATAGTTGCACTAAATATAACAGTTAGAGAAGTCAGACAGCACAACTGAAATGAAAAGCGGGAATGGAGGTAAAGTAAAAGACTAAAAAGTGGATTTTCAGCGAAGGGGCGCGGAATACACCTTTTAGTAATGCCTAAAATGTACTAGGGGATGGAAGAATCACAGTTAATTTCTTCTTCCAATTATCAATTTTCGTCTTCAGATAATCAGATTTTTTAGCTTAGTTTTTCACTTCTTGAAAGAACTGGTGCTCGTGATTTCGAAGTCTGAGCAAATAAATGAAAACAGCTTTTGTTTTAAAAATTTTGTTGCAAGCTACTGAGACAGTGAGTTTACAGATTGAAAGGTTATAATCATTGTTACAACCGATGCCTATATAGTGACAGTCAAAGTGATGCATAACGGTCATTTAATGACTAAATGCTATCATACACTACAATTGCATATGTTTAGCTAAAACCTTTTAAGATTATTATTCTTAACAGCAACAGCAATTTCTGGGACAACGAAGAACCACCAAATTCACCAGTTTTGGAGACCCAACAACCAGTAAGACGAACGACCAATATGTCAGCCTCTACTGTGCCACGACGCTCCCGGAGAATTGCTAATAGACTTTTGAGCAGTTCTGGAGTTACCTGAAAGAATAACAAGGCGTTTTCCATTTTTCAAAGGCGTTGTCCTAAATGTATTATTATTTCTATGTTTATTCAGGCTGAAGAGGCCAACTGATCAAGTTGGCGAAAGCTTCCTGTATGTAGCAATATACATATATACTAATGCGGACTTCATTTTCCCATTTAAGATCAGAGAAAGTAATATTACATATTATTATTCTTCGTTTCAATATTTTTTTTCGGTTGCAATAATATTCTTTGGCACAAAGTTAAGTACACCTTACTTTAACCAGACCACTGAGCTGATTAACAGTTCTCCTAGGGCTGGCCCGAAGGATTAGATTTATTTTACGTGGCTAAGAACAAATTGGTTACCTAGCAACGGGACCTACAGCTTATTGTGGAATCCGAACCACATTATACCGAGAAATGACTTTTTATCACCAGAAATAAATTTCTCTAATTCTTCATTGGCCGGTCAGAGAATCGAACGCGGGCCCAGAAGAATGCTAGCCGATAACGATACCAACCCGTCCAATGAGGAACAGAACCGTTTCCACAGACATAATGGATAAATAACTCATTTTAAGAGGAAGGCCGATAGGATTGGCAATCTAGTGTCGTTAACCACCACAAGACCGAGGAAAAGAGAAGTGTTAACAGGTATCAAAGTATTTCAGTAAATCATTAAAAACATACATTACTAAGTTATTTCAGTTAATAATGAAAAATTTCAGTTACTCGAGGACAAATCATCACACATTAGTTCACTTACTGTATGAACGAATGTTAGCTAGAAATGTCTAAACTTGTTGTATTCTAATCCAAACAGAAACTGCCAAAGGCCAAGCACTGGGACCTATGAGGTCATTCAGCGCTGAAACGGAAACTGACAGTAAAAAGGTTTGAAAGGCGTAACAGGAGGAAAACCTCAAAGCAGTTGCACTATGAATCAATTGTTAGGAGAGGGTGGAAAGTAAGATGGAAGAAAGAAAATACGAAAGGAGGTACAGTAAAAGGAACAAAAAGGGTTGCAGCTAGGGACCGAAGGCACGCTGCAAAGAACAGTAAGTAATGCCTACAGTGCACCGCATGGGGTACCCTTTACTATTAAACAACACAATTAGCTGTTAAACCAACAAGTGGGTCCACCCAACTACTTTCTCTCCTGTGACCTCATTCGCCTCTTTCTCTCATACATGTGTAATGACACCATACTCACTTCTCAGTGGACCCAATGAGCTCGTTATAAACCACGTCAAGCTAACATATGTTTCAGGAATCTATTTTTCATTACTTTTCATTTTAGTCTCATATTTCTCTATCTCGGCCTGTTCAGCATGGAGGGACGCACCATCAAAAGTTCGAAGATGGAGGAGGTTGGCGCAACTGCCTGTTGAATTTGGAATAACATAACAACACCCGAACCAGCACTTCCGTGATGGGCTGTTATCGTCTCGTCCCGCCTCCCATTTTTAAAAGCTCTTCATAAGAAAACTACCCTCTCTCTCTCTCTCTCTCTCTCTCTCTCTCTCTCTCTCTCTCTCTCTCTCTCTCTCTCTCTCTGCATTTTAACGTTAATACTGATAAGGAACACCGTTCGGGTGTTCGAAAGTCTTCGTTTATTTTACATAGTAATATATTTACTATACAATTGTGGATTTTTATTACACATTGTTTTTCTCGAGACTGTGAATTTCTTAGCAACAACAACAATAATAATAATAATAATAATAATAATAATAATAATAATAATAATAATAATAATAATAATAATAATAATAATAATAATAGAGTATATATTAGAAAGTAAGTTTCTTTACTAACAGGGTAGAAATGGGATAAGAAAAAGAAGTGAAATGAGTGGAAAGGAAAGGAAGGGGCAACCCAATCTGTTACATTCTCAACCATTACTACCGTTCTGTTTGTAGGCTGGCAGGCCTACCACTATTCCTAGTCCTGAGACTAATAAGAAAAATATAAAAATTGTGTTACGTAAATGAAACTGTTGACAACTTGTTTAATGATTAACGATTCAAGACGAGAGAGAGAGAGAGAGTTTATCGATTGCCTGAGTTGTTGATGGCAACTAGTTATTAAAATTTAACAAACTTGTTTGATAGTTGGACAAAACCTTGCAGTTATTTCAACTGCAATAACATCCTTTACGTATATACATAATAAATTCATAATAATTTGCATTCTTACGTTTTGACTGGTAAAGCCTGCCTTTCATGGGAGAAATCGGTAAAACTAGCGATGATTTATGAATGCTGTGCAACATTTAGAGTTGTTTATATTCTGCACTTTTCACCCACTTGCTTTTTTTTTTTTCCTTTTTTTGTCGCGACCCATTATATTTATCTCGCGACCCACAGTTTGAAAAACGCTGGCTTACAATAAAGCTAAAAGACGTATGTTTAAGTGTGGCTACCTAAACTTTATATTGTTTATACTTAACAAACATATTTGATATGAATTGAATTTTAGAGAGAGAGAGAATTTTCTTGGTGACTGGTTTTTTATTACGTAATCGTTATACCACACTTATTAGGACGGTACAACTGAGAGGAATCTAACTCACCTTCACCGGCCTCAGCCCAGCGACAAGAACGACCAGAGGACAGTACTTCTGCGGCAGCGGCTTTCGAAAGTCTTCCATCCTGAAGGATCGAAAGGATTTGCAGGAGGGGCAACGAGAAGCGGTACTAGAAGGCAAGGATTCAACGGATTCGTCTTTTTGTAAGAGTCTATCATTAATTTCCTGTTTTCTTTCGGAATCCTCTTCGTTTTCTATGGTCTCATTATAGGAGTAACTATTGTTATTCTCGGGGCGCTTCGATGCCTCACTATCCAGGTCCTCTTTTTCGTTTTTATGGGAGCTGAGAGAACTAATGTACAGTTCGAAGTCGAATTCCGTATTGGGATTCACCGTAATGGCCTGGGGGACGACCCTGATTGCGTCTTCTTTCAGGAATGGCTGAAATAGAGAACATAAATGAATGAAAGACCGTACGAATGACATTTAAGTACGAGGTAATTTGACAGAGTAAGTTCCAAATAATTTGTAATTTCAACTTCGAATTGATTACATTGATTAGCTATAATTACTAACATGGGAGGAAATATTCTAAAATGCAGTTAGCATTCCCACTCTACCAAAATAAACTTTTAACTAGACATAAACAATATTTGAACAATTTTTTGTGAAATTAAACAGTTAATCTTTACTATTTATTGTTGCGACAAATATTCCAAATAATTGCGTCAATACACGCAGTCTTCAGATAATAAATTGGAAATATGTTTATACAATAAAAAAACGATTAACTGAAAGCAGAAAACCTCAATTCCACAGCAACCAAATCATCACTTACCGCCTCAACTTGAACATAACATCCACCATTACCTACAGGTGAGCAACTATGCTTTACAAATACCTACCCACAAACACTTAGCCCACACATCAACAGGTGAATAATTCTGTCCACAATACTGACAAGAGCTTCACCGTAAGAACCATCTCTTCAAAACATACCTACCCACAAAAGCAACAGATCAGATTCCAACAAAGACATAGTTCCCCTTCACAGGCAAGCACATCAGATGCCTACTTAAATTGCATCAAAGGATCCATCTCCCTACCACAAAAGAACTGTCTTTATTAAAACAAGTACTGGATGTGTATCAGCAATTCAAGAAGAGAGTCGATCATGCACACATTCAATCATGGAAGCAGTCTCTACCCCCACAAATATGTA
Source organism: Macrobrachium rosenbergii (assembly GCF_040412425.1). Taxonomy (NCBI): domain Eukaryota; kingdom Metazoa; phylum Arthropoda; class Malacostraca; order Decapoda; family Palaemonidae; genus Macrobrachium; species Macrobrachium rosenbergii. The sequence continues at coordinate 49,519,076 of NC_089786.1, read as the reverse complement.
ACGCCACACCAACAAAGAATTCCCTACTGTCAATATTTCAACCTGGAAGCAATCTCTCTCAAAATTGTGCCCATACAAATAAAGAAACGACCCTTGTCTTGCAAATACGTGGTCAGTCTTTATAGAAGTATGTTTACCAACATTATAAAATACACATTCCCCTGTCTACAAGATTTAATAAAACCCACAAAGCACGATAATGGAATTTATTTATCTTTCGAATGGGTCATCTATCTCCTCTCCTTCTCAAAATAATCTTCGAAAGCTAAATACACTTCATTTTCATGCTTTGTAAGTTTTACTAAATATTTATCAGCACTTCATAAAAACACCAGCTCTTAAACATGTGAACATTACAACCCAAACTTAAGCAATGTTGTCATTTCTGTTCTATGAATACCTACCAACACTTCAACAGTGTAGCCATCTCACCTACAAGATTACTAACCGAAACTTTTTCATTGTATCCATCCCACCTATAAGATTACTAACCGAAACTTTTTCATTGTAGCCATCTCACCTACAAGATTACTACATCTCAACAGTGTAGCCATCTCAAATACAAGATTACTAACCGAAACTTTTGAATTGTGGCCATCTCACCTACAAGATTATTACACCTCAACAGTGTAGCCATCTCACCTACAAGATTACTAACCAAAACTTTTTCATTGTGGCCATCTCTCCTACAAGGTTACTGACCGAAACTATACCATTAGCCATCTCTCCTATGAGATTACTGACCCAAACGGTTTCATTGTAGCCATCTTTCCTACAACATTACTGACCCAAACTTTTTTATTGTGGCCATCTCACCTACAAGATTACTGACCCAAACTATAATGTTAGCCATCTCTCCTATGAGATTACTGACCAAAACTTTTTCATTGTAGCCATCTTTCCTACAAGATTACTGACCAAAACTTTTAGATTGTAACCAAACCTTTTTCATCTCTCCTACAAGATTACTAACCCAAAACCTTTTCATTGTAGCCATCTCTCCTACAAGATTACTGATCCCAAACTTTTCATTGTAGCCATCTCTCCTACAAGATTACTGAACCAAACTTTTCATTGTAGCCATCTCCCTACAAGATTACCAATCCAAACCTTTTCATTGTAGCCATCTCACCTACAAAATTACTAACCAAAACTTTCTTATTGTAGCCATTTCCCCTACAAGATTACTAACTCAAATCATTTCATTGTAGCCATCTCCCCAACGAGATTACTAACCCAAACTTTTTCATTGTAGCCATCTCTCCTACAAGATTACTGACCAAAACTTTTTCATTGTAGCCATCTCTCCTACAAGATTACTAACCCAAACCTTTTCATTGTAGCCATCTGTCCTACAAGATTACTGATCCAAACTTTTTCATTGTAGCCATCTCACCTACAAGATTACTGAACCAAACTTTTCCATTGTGGCCATCTCTCCTACAAGATTACTGACCCAAACCTTTTCATTGTAGCCATCTCTCCTACAAGATTACTAACCAAAACTTTTTCATTGTAGCCATCTCTCCTACAAGATTACTAACCCAAACCTTTTCATTGTAGCCATCTCACCTACAAGATTACTAACCAAAACTTTTTCATTGTAGCCATCTCTCCTACAAGATTACTGACCCAAACTTTTTCATTGTAGCCATCTCTCCTACAAGATTACTGACCCAAACTTTTTCATTGTAGCCATCTCTCCTACAAGATTACTGACCCAGACTTTTTCATTGTAGCCATCTCTCCTACAAGATTACTAACCCAAACCTTTTCATTGTAGCCATCTCTCCTACAAGGTTACTAACCCAAATCTTTTCATTGTAGCCATCTCTCCTACAAGATTACTAACCCAAACTTTAACATGTTAGCCATCTCCCCTACGAGATTACTAACCCAAACTTTTTCATTGTAGCCATCTCACCTACAAGATTACTAACCCAAACTTTTCATTGTAGCCATCTCACCTACAAGATTACTGACCCAAATGTTTTCATTGTAGCCATCCCCCCTATAAGATTACTTTAACTTTAACATGATAGCCATCTCCCCTACGAGATTACTGACCCAAACTCTTTCATTGTAGCCATCTCTCCTACAAGATTACTAACCCAAACTTTTTTTTATTGTAGCCATCTCCCCTACGAGATTACTGACCCACACTTCAACACTGTAGCCATCTCCATTACACGAATACCCACCCACACTGCCAGAGCTATTTCCTTCATGGCTTCGGTGAAGGCGATGAGATGGCGAGCGCCGAAGACGACCTCTGTCATGATTTCTCGTTTTTCGGGCGATTTCACTCCTTCGTTCATGTCAGTTCCGCCGAAGTAGCAGATGTAAGGAACGCCCAGTTCCTGAGGACAGAAGAATTATTAAGCTTTTTACTCATCGACAGCGTAATGGGGGATTGATATGTAAACGTCTATGTTTTATATTACTGCTATCGTAATTATTATTAAGAATAAATCAAGTGAAATAAATTTAGAAAACTGTCTTCATATACTTTTTTTTTTTAGTTTTCTGAAAAGTAAACTATTGTGACTGCTTTGTCTGTCCGCCAACATTTTTTCTGTCCACCCTCACATCTTAAAAACTACTGAAGCTAGAGGGCTGCAAACTGGTATGTTGATCATCCACCCTCCAGTCATCAAACATACCAAACTGCAGCCCTCTAGCCTCAATAGTTTTGATTTTACTTCATGTTAAAGTTAGCCATAATCACGCTTCTGGCAACGATACAGGACAGGCCACCACGGCCGGCTGAGAGTTTCATGGGCCCCGCCTCATACAGCATTATACCGAAAGATAGATCTATTTTCGGTGGCCTTGACTATTACTTTGTACAGAAAACTCGATTGCGTCGAAGAAACTTGGGCGCATTTTTTACTTGTTTTATACAAAAATACGATGGTGAATTTGATTTGATTTCATAAAGTTCAATATAGTGTACGGTGATGAACATATCTTTATTATTATTATTATTAATTTATGAAAAAATACATAAAAAACATTAACCTTTTCAGTATTTTATTTTATATAGAAGCAAGGACCGTCAATCCTCCAATGTAAGTACAAATCAAAGAGAAAAATTATTACAACAAACTATCTTTGAAGACCTAACATTCTCAAAATGTACACTACACCTTAAAAATCGACAGAACTATCTCAAGTCACTGAATATGTTAAGTACCAATAATCGTACAGATTATGTTGACAAGTAAAAAGAGTAAAGATTATAGTTATTAGTTATTACGAACTAACAATTTTGTTTTTATTTAAAACCAAGCACAAAGTTGACTGTATAAGACACTTTGACTGAAAACAATTACACTGTGTGATTACCTATTGTTTACGCATGTGTAATTATAAGAATGGGTATGTTTGTGTTGAAGCATAATACAAGGTTAACTGTATAAGATAATTTGAAAAGGAATTATATAATTATATAATCATATATTGTCAACACACAATACGTGTATATATATATATATATATATATATATATATATGCATACACACACACACACACACACACACACAACACTTTTATGACACACACACAAAATTGAAAGACACACATTTATACATATATATATATATAACCTGATGTCATATATATATATATATATATATATATTATATATGTATTATATAGAAATAATCAACACACAATCAAGAATAGATACATTTGCATGATCCCAAAAACTAGATTTCTGACTCACATCAGGATCGAACCCAGTGGTACTTAGGTTCCAACTTCTTTTATGACTTTTAATGACTTTGTGAAAGACCGGCCTGGTTGAAATTCAGCATATATATATACTGTCTGGTCAAATTTTTCAACTGAAAGACCTGGGTTCGTTCGTGATGTATATTATAATATAATATATATATATATATATATATAATATAAGAATATATTATATATATATATATATATATATATACATTTGCATGCATCCCAAAACTGGCATCCCAAAACTGGCCTACCTTACAAGCAAGCAAGATGGAGGCACTTCGGTACAGGTGTAGGCCTACGGCTGACACCACGTTTCGACCTTGAATGAGGTCACGGAGACTCTCCTGGGTCACCTCCTGTTCCCTGGGGTCTTCCGGGTCAATCATGACGCAGTCGTAACCCCCGCTCTCCACGTGTGACCTTGAAAGGTCAGAGGTCACCGTGATGACCGTTAATAATAATAATAATAATAATAATAATGATGATAGTGCAAAAATGAATGAACGTATCTGTAGTAATTCTAATGACCAGAATTATGAAAGGTCGATGATAATGAATGTAGAAACAAATGACTAATAATAATAATAATAATAATAATTTAATAATAATTTACAAATAATAATAAATGTGGATTTTGTATTTAATAAACAATAATTGTGAAGATGATCTAATAATAATAATAATAATAATAATAATAATTATTATTATTATTATTATTATTATTATTATTATTATTATTATTATTATTGTCGATGATAATGAAAGTATATCTGTACATAATGAAAGTAATAATGATAATGAAAGTATAAAACAAATAATAATAATAATAATTATTATTATTATTATTATTATTATTTTACTATTATTATTATTTACTTCATTAGGATACACCCCCAAAAACAATAGTAAACGAATCCTACAGAATTAAAAAACAAAAAACAAGTACAATAAATACTTAAAACATTTCCCCACTCTATATTCTCCTGCAACCCAGATATACAAATTTTAGACTTCTGAAAAGAAAACTATTGTGCCGGCTTTGTCTGTCCGTCCGCACTTTTTCTGTTCGCCCTCATATCCTAAAAACTACTGAGGCTAGAGGGCTGAAAATTGGTATGTTGATCATCCACCCTCCAATCATCAAACATACCAAATTGCAGCCCTCTAGCCTCTGTAGTTTTTATTTCATTTAAGGTTAAAGTTAGCCATAATCGTGCATCTGGCAACGATATACGAAAGGCAACCACCAGCCCGTGGTTAAAGATTCATGGGCCGCGGCTCATACATCATTACACTGAGGCCACTGAAATATAGATTATTTCCGGTGGCCTTGATTATACGCCGTACAGAAAACTCGACAGCGCCTAAGAAACTAAGGCGCATTTTTTTGTTTCTTCATTGAAACCAACAGAAAATAAGGTCTTTTGAGAATGGGTTAAGAGTCTCAATACATGGAATCTAGTGAATGACGGAATTAATAAAAAAAATGGCTGAATTGGGAAGAAAATAAATGGTTATAAAAAAGTGATGAATGAATGCATATGAACATCATTCAGATGAATAAGTTTATGACTGAATAAGGAAGGGAGAATCTGTTTTAGGAATTATGAAAAATATCTGAACTGGCAAGAGAATAATTGATTTGTTATATATCATTCAGACGACTGGGTTTATGAATGAATAAGTCCGGGAGAGAATGCATTAGGAATTATGAAATTATATATATATATATATATATATATATATATATATATATATATATATATATATATATATATATATATATATATATATTTTATATTATATATATATATATATATATACATATATATGTGTATGTATACATATTATACATTTACATGAATTTATATCCCATTACCATTAATAAGGCTTATACAACACTATTTAAACGACAATATATCCATACATTTCAATTAACAAAAAATTTGTTATCATAATCAGGATGACTCAAGTTTGCCAATCGAAAAATATGGCTTTATTTAGTAAAAAATGTTCTTATGGGCATATTTAACTCAACATAACACTGTCGATTTGTAAATACAGACACAGTAAAATCTCTTAATTCTAGAAAAAAAAAAAAAAATCATGTTAAACCATCTTATCTCGGACTAAAATTCGATTCACTCTCTCACCTTAGCCTGTTCAAAGTCGCGGCGTTACCCGTTTCGCGGATCAGGCATTTGCCAACAAGAAGTATGGAGGGACACCTGGTCACTCGTTCCTTCCTGAGAGGCGACGACGTTACATCTTGTTCCGAGATGGCGCTGCTGACCTCGGCTTCTTCCGCCATGCCTCGGCAGCAGTCTGCAATAGTGACGTTTTTGAGTTATTTCAAACAGTTGTTGATTTATGCTCTCATTCATGCCTTATTCATGTTAATTAATGTAGATTGTAGTAAGTTGATGATGGATAGTTAAGTATTTGTATTTTATTAAAGAAGGTATATCTATTAATAGTATTCATGAAGGTATATCTATCTATATGTATAAATATATATGTATATATATATTTATATAATAATCATTAAGCGTGAATTGGATATTAATCGACATTTGTAGTTTAATGATTGTATATAAATCATGGAGATGTGATAAAAATTCATATACCTATACACATATATACACACATATACACACACACATATATATATATATATATATATATATATATATATATATATATATATATATATATATATATATTTTGTAATAGCCAAAGGCTTTGAAGTGTCAAGCGTATCCAAAAGCTCGAAGAATTCAGAAGTTAAAAAGTGACCAGTTGATTTGATAAATATATATATATATATATATATATATATATATATATATATATATATATATATATATATATATATATATATATATATATATATATATATATATATATATATATATATATATATATATATATATATACACACATATATATATAGCGTGTATGACTGTGTGTACGTATTTATGGAATAAAAAGTACTCTTCGCGTCACACTGACTAGATAGAAAGGTTAACATATAAAGACGTATAAAAATACGCAAACTTAGATAAATGACGTATCTTGAAAACCTAAACAATGAATATGCTTTTGCCCTGCCTACTGCACACAAAAGAAAACGTATCTTCCAAGAATTCGCGCGTGCTTGAAAGCAATGTTTTGTTTGCATGTACCATTCACTCATCGAAGGTACTTAATCCCTCCAACTTTCGTGAGCTGCGCTGGCGATAAATCACTCTTTGTTATATTTCACAAAAGGAAAACACACTGCTCTCTTTCTCCCTCCACGAATTTGGCGGAGGACCAAAGTCGTTAACGAAAACATTTATTCGGCACCGGACGATTATTCTGGGAAGTGGTTGCTCGGGCACTCGACGGATAAGGTCAGTGCTTGACGCAGTCGTGTTTTGTCTTGGGATTTTGCGTTGGGAGATTTTAACCAGCTGGGTGAAGAAGGTATTGCAAGCGTGAAGTGTATGTATTATGTATGTATGTGTATATATATATTATGTATATACATACATACATACATACAATACATATATATATATATATATATATATATATATATATATATATATATATATATATATATATATATACATATATATATATATATAGTTTGAGTAAGGGGCAGCGGTGTGAGGATCTGGGCCCGGACTGGACGACGTGCAGTCTTTTCTTTCCTTCTTTCTCGAATTCTTCAGCTGAAAACCCTTATGGACAGAGTCAACAGACTTACATAACCCCAAAATGGGCTCCAGAGGCAAACCAGCCTTTGCTGCAAAGAGAGAGAGAGAGAGAGAGAGAGAGAGAGAGAGAGAGAGAGAGAGAGAGAGAGAGAGGAGGACAAGTTACAGGAGAAGGTGATCAAGATATAAATATGAGGGAAATACAAGCTATAGGAAAAGGTGATAAATAAATCAGCGCGAGGAAATAGACCATAAAAACCGACACACCTGAAATTCAGGAGACGTCAGACAGCGACAGCAGAAAGCAGGAAAGAATTTGCTTAAACATTTGCAGCTCAAGAGATTCCACACCTGCACTAGGAAGACTAATCCACATTTTAGTCGTAGCCAAGGTAAAACTCCTACCAAACTGGATAGTGTGAAACCTGGCGTTGGAAAACGACACACTTAGCATTCTAAATGTGCGGTTCATTATATTACCTTTGTTACAAATAAACAAATGAAAATATAGTATATATATGCATATTTTTTAATTGATAGATAGAATAAAGAATTTAGACCGAAGACCAAGCGTTGGGACCTATGAGGTCATTCAGCGCTGAAAGGAACGTTGAGAATAAGAGGTTTCACAGGTGTAACAGGAGGAAAACCTCGCAGTTGCACTGTGAATCAATTGTTAGGAGAGGGTGGAAAGTACGATGGAAGAATGAGAATATGAACGGAGGTACAGTAAAAGGAACGAAAGGGGTTGCAGCTAGGGCCAGAGGTGACGCAGCAAAGAACCTCTATAATGCCTACAGTGCACCGTGCATAAGGTGCGATGATGGCAGTACCCCTACAGGGCAAAATAAATATGGGCAAAATAAATATATATATATATATATATATCAAATATATATATACATATGTATATATATATATATATATATATATATATATATATATATATATATATATATATATATATATTATATATAATTTATATAAGGGAGGTGCATTCAAGATATGCTCAATTTAATAGAAATTGGAAAAAGGAAAATGTGGGTGCTGTTTGCAGACTCACAATTCGCTGATTTCAGCAAAACTTCGACTTCGAAGGAAATCAAAATTCTGACAATTGTTTCCAAATTCTGAAATGGCTGAAATGGTCACGTGACCGTGAAGACACAAGGAAAGAATGATGGGCGTTACGGAGAGAGAGAGAGAGAGAGAGAGAGAGAGAGAGAGAGAGAGAGAGAGAGAGAGATTCTGGCACAGTCGCACTGCTAAATTTATATGCTCAATTGAGAGAGAGAGAGAGAGAGAGAGAGAGAGAGAGAGAGAGAGAGAGAGAGAGAGAGAGAGAGAGAGAGAGAGATCCCAGCCCAGCGGCACTACAAACTTTCACATGCTAAAAGAGAGAGAGAGAGAGAGAGAGAGAGAGAGAGAGAGAGAGAGAGAGAGAGAGAGAGAGAGAGATTCTGGCACTGTCGCACTGCAAACTTTATATGCTAAAATTGATAATTGATGGAAGAGAGAGAGAGAGAGAGAGAGAGAGAGAGAGAGAGAGAGAGAGAGAGAGAGAGAGAGAGAGAGAGAGAGAGAGAGAGTCTAGCCCAATCGCGCAACTAAAATTATGCACTAGATTCATGTGAAAATGTATTTCCTATTACAATAAATTTTATTATTATTATTATTATTATTATTATTATTATTATTATTATTATTATTATTATACGACAGAAACCAATTCATCTTTCTTTTGAGAAAGGACGCTGCTAGTAACCTTCAGTATCATCAACAGTGTTCCCTACAAAGCACACTTTAAGCGGCACCTTCCTACCGGGTTATGGAATGGAATGGAATGGAACATAGAGTTTAGGCCAAAGGCCAAGCACTGGGACCTATGAGGTCATTCAGCGCTGGAAAGGAAATTGATAGTAAAAGGTTAGAAAGGTGTAACAGGAGGTAAACCTCGCAGCTGCACTATGAATCATTTGTTAGGAGAGGGTGGATAGCAAGATGGAAGATAGATAATATGAACGGAGGTACAGTAAAAGGAATGAAAGGGGTTGCAACTAGGGGCCCAAGGGACGCTGCAAAGAACCTCTAGTAATGCCTACAGTCCACCCCGTGAGGTGCACTGGCATCCGATCTTTATTGAATCTACCAGGACTTAAATTTATGTATCTGGATATATATTTATTAAAATCTACCATTTTCTAAGTGTCTGGATTTATCAAACTTTTAAATGAACACCCTTGGATGCATGATCCGAAAAAAATCTACATTCCCTATCAATTTTCTACTTAGAAACTTTATTCCGAATACAACCTTTGATACATGATCCGCAAAAATTAACTATTTTCAGAAACTTGATTCCAAATACTATTTTTGATACATGATCCGAAAAATTAACTATTTTCAGAAACTTGATTCCAAATACTATTTTTGATACATGACCAGAAAAATTAACTATTTCAGAAACTTGAATCTGAATATAATTTTTGATACATGATCCGAAAAATTAACTATTTCAGAAACTTGAAACTGAATACAATTTTTGATACATGACCCGAAAAATTAACTATTTCAGAAACTTGATTCTGAATACGGCCTTTGATACATGACCCGAAAAATTAACTATTTCAGAAACTTGAATCTGAATATAATTTTTGATACATGACCCGAAAAATTAACTACTTTCAGAAACTTAAATCTGAAAATAATTTTTGATACATGACCCGAAAAATTAACTACTTTCAGAAACTTAAATCTGAATATAATTTTTGATACATGACCCGAAAAATTAACTACTTTAAGAAACTTGAATCTGAATACGACCTTTGATACACGACCCGAAAAATTAACTACTTTCAGAAACTTGAATCTGAATATAATTTTTGATACATGACCCGAAAAATTAACTATTTCAGAAACTTGAATCTGAATACGACCTTTGATACATGATCCTTGATACATGATCCCAAAAATTAACTATTTTATATAAACTTTAGACTGTCAAAATCTTAACTGTGAATACACAAATAAATGAAATACATCCCTTTTGATTGTATGAATTTATTAAATCTCAAATTCATATTCAGAACCCTGAGATATCTGCTCTCCAAAACTATGGAATGGAACGGAATATAGAATTTGGGCCAAAGGCCAAGCGCTGGGACCTATGAGGTCATTCAACGCTGGAAGGGAAACTGAGATCAGGTAGGTTTGCAAATATGTAACAGGAAGAAAACCTTGCAGTTGCACTATGCAACAATTGTAGGAGAGGGTGGACAGTGAGATAGCAGTGACTATGAATGGAGGTACAGTAAAAGGAATGAAAGGGGTTGCAGGTAGGGGACGGAGTATGCTGCAAAGAAGCTTTAGTAATGCCTACAGTGCAACCCCTGACTGCACTCCCCCCCCCCTACACCACGCCAAGGGGCTCCAAAAATATGCCCTGGAACTTGAGATCTGATCATATATTTAGTATCACACTAAAACCTATCGATCGACGGCAGCAAATACCACTGTGTCATTGTTCCAAAAATAGGTTCCACTACCAGGCGTCATTGCTGGGGAACAAACTCGAGTAGTGAGTTCGACCATGAACAAAATCCGTGTGTTCAGGAGAATGAACAAAAGTTTGGGGAATTATGTCACAGAAGCGAAAAATAATAATTTAAGTAAAAGGGTTTTAATTGCTGCAACGCCAGATAATCAATCAATCAGTAGTCGAGGAATGTGAATTTTATTATGAACAAAATCCATGTGTTCAGGAGAATGAACAAATAGTTCTCAGGAATTATGCCACAGAAGCGAAAAATAATAATTTGAGTAAAAGGGTTTTAATGGCTGTAACGCCAGATAATCACTCAATCAATCAGTAGTCGAGACGGGTGAATTTTAACATGAACAAAATCCGTGTGTTCAGGTGAATGAACAAAAAGTTCTGAGGAATTGTTTCATGAATACGGAAACGAAAAATAATAATTTATGTAAAGTGTTGTAATAACTGCAACGCCAGATAGCAGCTCAAACAGTAGTCGAGAAGGTGAATTTCGAACATGAACAAAATTCAAGTGTTCAGGAGAATGAACAAAAAGTTCGGAGGAATTGTTTCATGAATACAGATTCGAAAAATGATAATTTAAGCAAAGCGTTCTGGGAGCTGTAACGCCAGATAATCACGTAATCAATCAGTAGCCGGGAACAAGACCGGTTATTCACGGGAATGAGGTTTAATAGACGGTTTTAATAGGAGGATCAAATTCGGTGAACAAACTGAACGAAATTCGAATTATGAACAAAACCCAACTCTTCAGCATGAACTAAGGAATTCAATTCAGTTCCAGAAAAATAAATTGATTACATGCAGTGAACTCAAAATTGCAATACCGATCTAAATGCTTAAGAAAGTTTAAATTTTGATAAGGCAATATATAAATAACGTCCAGAAATTTCAAGTATACTGAATAAACTCAGCAGTTCAAACTGAACAAATGTTCAAGGAAAGTTCAGCAAACCTGAACGAACGCCGACGAACAAAGAGAACTAGACCATGAAACAAGGAATGTTTAATATCAATAAATACCTGTCTATTATTTTCCGGAGCGCGGGACATTCCACAAATATACCAAGTGGGTCAAATGCTCAAGCATTGTGACGTCAGGTGTCCAGCCATCAGCATTTAGCAAAAATACTGGGCTGTGACGTATCAGTAGCGCGTGCAAGACTAACCTTGGCATTTTAAGTAGCCAAATACAAAGCTTCGGTCTGAGTTTTAACATTTCAGTAAATTCCGAGACTTATTTTATTATCACAACAATTGACTTTGAAATGAACCTTTCACTAGAATCTAAACGATTCAGGAAAGTTTGTGTAATTGTGTTTTTTTTTAATGGTTTAACATTACACCTGTTTTGCAGTTTCCTCCAACCCTGATTGAATTCTAATGTCCGCGCAGAGGGGATGTTAACATGAACAAATAGCTTTTTGGGGGAAAGTTAGCTGCGAGAATAAATTCTCATTTTCCGTCCTCATGCCTCTCTCTCTCTCTCTCTCTCTCTCTCTCTCTCTCTCTCTCTCTCTCTCTCTCTCTTTATATATATATTTATATGTATATATATACACACACATATGTACATATTTAATTTATAAATATATATACAGATATACACATATATCTATATATATATGAAAAAAGCACGTTAAAAAACGAAGAAGAATATATATGTATATATACATACATACATATATATATATATATATATATATATATATATATATATATATATATATATATATATATATATGTATATTTACTTATTCATATATGCATATATACACATGTATACACACACATATACATATTTATAAATTTAATACTAAGCCACACATAGTCCACTGATATTGAATTCAGTTTACCCGGGGTATAACTTAACAACAAAGGGTATTCATTGTATTATAATGAGTGCTCCTACTTTCCATGGCAATTATGATGAATTTTGTAATGGTATTTATTTATTTTTTTGAAGGGATAGGATACTAGCATCATGTCGCGTTTTAATCGTTGTTGCGACCCCTTACAGTTGACTGACTACCAAGTACATGTTTCACTACTTATACTAATGAAAGTATAATTGTTTATTATCAGCTAATTAATGCCCATCCACACGTTCCTGCCAAGGTTTCGAATCTGGGATACCTCACTTGAATTACATATATGTATACATACTATATATATATATATATATATATATATATATATATATATATATATATATATATATATATATATAAAATATATAAAAGCAATAAGTCACCAAACTGCGCGTGACAAATATATATATGTAGACAACCACATGAAAGGTGAAAATCAACGACCAGGTACCAAGCGCTTTCGTGTATTGCGTACGCTTCTTCGGGGGTACAAAGTAAAATAAATAAATAGAAACAAACAAGAAAACTTCACAAACCAAAGATCTAAGCCATTAACAAGCAATACATCATTACTGTATGTAATCAGCAGTTTGAAGAAAATAAATTGTCACTACCAAACAATAGGTAAAAATATTTTAGAAATGCTTACGACTGAAACTGCAGTTAGTGGAACAGGCTGTTGCTAAATTTTATGAACAAGGTAACTATCTAATTTAAAAAGATCTGAACTAAGATTCATACGTTAATGGTTAAAATGCTTAATAAAGTCAGATTCAATGATATTTCTTTTAACAACACGGTTACAAAAAATTATCTCAGATGAATTTTTCCAGTCTATACAGTGGTTAAAATCATTCACGTGTACAAATAAATCCCTTGTCAATTGACCTGTTGGAACTACATAACGATGTTCTTTTAGACGGCAAACCAGTTCTTTACCAGTTTGACCTAGGTATTTATGACTACACCCAGCACAAGGAATCGTGTAAATGCAGCCACTCATTTGTTTTGGGAAGTTCCGAACAATGAAATTCTGAAGTGTTCCTGTTTTCTTGTAAACTACATTTATCTTGAAAGTTTTCAGTAATTTTTTTAATAATAGAAAGATTTACATCATATGGAGTGTCAAAATTTTCTCTTCTCACAAAAGGCTCCCTATTGTTACTGGAGTAAAAATATGTTTCTAGCTTTCTGCAGAGATTTGTCGACTAAAAATTTTGCTACCTGGTCTTTGATTTTCACCTTTACTGTGGTTGTCTACGTATATATATATACAATATATATATATATATATATATATATATATATATATATATATATATATATATATATATATATATATATATATATATATATATATACATATAATTACATAAAAAAGCAAGCAATATTCCCTAGACTCTGCTGCCCTATGCTGTGCCAGTGGCCTAGAATTATGATGTACTGTATCTTAAGGCAGATATAAGCCTAGCAAAGGGTTGTGAACCCCTTGGAGAAGGAAGAGCACATTTATGGTGGAATAGTCCACATTCATGGACTAATAGAACCGTGATTGTGGTTCTATTATTCTCTTGAGACTAATAGAACCACATACATCATGTCAGTCTATGTACCAGAGACTGATACCACAGAGGTAATGAGTAGCTCTACCTGAACACTGCCTCTTTAGGAGTCGCCAATGGTTTGTGATACACAGACAGACCCCACAAAAATGAGTGGGGACCCTACTGAATGGCATACCCCTTTGTAGGAGATAAATACCCCCTACAAGGCATATGAGACACACACACACACCCCTATCGGGCAAATAATAAGAATGCTTCGTCTCCTCATGGATTGCAAGATGTACTCGTATAGGCTGGTAATGTACTCAAGAGGAAACACAGAGCAAGTCAGTTAATAAAGAATAAAAAGGAGAGAGTGAGCCTGTAATAACGGAAGAGTGAACAATTGTAGATGGAAGTAAAAGCAGAGAGGAATGCTAATGAGCAACAGGATCTCAGGATAAAGATACTTATGGAAAGATTCTGTCAGGGTTGAATGCAGTAGTCCTGGGATGATGGAATGTGTATTTTGAATATTTTGGCTACAGAAGATTGGAGAGAGTCTTGGATTGAACGATCTAAGAGTGGAATGAGCTAGTGTGAGGAAGAGAATGCTTACAAAAAAGACTGTTAAGGAAAAAGGGCTGTTGAAGAAAGGAAAGTCACAACTGCAGTAAGCAAACAGTGAAGAGACTGTGGAAAGGGTCACAGCTGACCAGCATGGCAGATTGGATAAAGGAAAGGTTCTGGAGTAATGGGTGAGACAGAGGTTTTGAGTCAATTCTCCTTTATGGAATCGAAGTGAGGATGTTACATATATTTAAAAAGGGCTGAAACAGTAGAAATGAACTGCTTGGGAGAGATCTGGAGACAGAAGTGGCAAAGAAGTTAGTGTATGCATGGATCAGTTTATGTAGAGATGGTCTAGCTATGTGGAAAGAATGGAGGAGAAGGAGGGGCTGGCCAGAAGAGTGTAGGCTACATTCTGAGCATGCAAGGAGGAAGGAACAGAGAACGACCTAAGGAAGTTCCAGAGAGATGGGTGAAAGGGATATTACAAAAGAAATGCCTTGATATCAATGAACTATATTAGAGTGCAAGATGGAACCAAATGCCACAGAGTGTGTTCTGCGCGCTGATAATGTGTCTTCTGTGTAGGTGTGTGTAGTCTAATACTCCGTAAGTTTTTTGCAACCAGGGTACAAACATAAACCAGCAGTTAAATTATGAATATATAATATATATATATATATATATATATATATATATATATATATATATATATATATATATATATATATATATATATAATGTAGAATCTACTGGTCACTTTTACCAGACACATATGTAATTCTAATAGCCCAATGCCCTCTTAACTTCTCGAATTCTTGGCGCTTTTTTGGATATGCTTGTAACTATGAAGCCAAGGTGGTCATGGTGACGCGGGTTCGTTTCCTGCGACTGGTCATCAAAGTCTCTTCAATTTCTTGCGTTTGGATCGTACGGCTTCGTAGTTACAAGCATATCCAAAAAAGCGCAGAAGAATTCAAGAACTTAAGAGGGCATTGTGGCTATTAGAATTACACACACACACATTATATATACATATATATATATATTATATATATATATTGTATATATATATATCTATATATATATATATACTATATATATATATATATATCTATATCTATATATATATATATATATATATATATATATATATATATATATATATATATATATATATACACATATACATATATATACATATATATATATATCTATATAGGTACACAACGCATCTAAAAATCACTGAACATGCGACGTTTCTGAGCCTCGCAGAAACTGCAATCGCTTGGTCGTTACATAATAATGGCCTCATCACTTCTTACCTAACAGGCAATTACGTAATGAATCAGTAATCACCGAATGACTGGGAAATGAGTGACTTTTTTGCACCAGTGCAAACTTGAAGCGAGAACGGGATTGTTACAAAAAACGAATGAACTTGCACGCGTCTTGATCGCAAGTGCATGAGAGGTGGGTGAACTGCAGTCTCATAAGACGGCCAGCACGTGTAACCTACATTTCACGTTAAAGGCGTTGCGTTTGACATCCCTAATCATCTATTAACGAACAAGCAAAGATTTACGAACCAGAACACACCGGTGTTTGAGGTTTCCCTTCAATGGCGAGGTCTCAGGAACGGAGAAGTACTTCGCACACTTACAGATCGTAGGTAACACTGACATGACTGGCGAGTGATCGGCTTGAAGGGTGCGTTCATTTCTAGTTTCGGATCCCACTCTCGTCAAGGTCAAGTATTTACATAGTCCCTTTTATCACTGTTTATTTACTTATTTGACCTTTAACCCCTTAGTGATATATTATCTGAGTTTTCTTCTTTCAATTCGTTTCGTTTCAGGGCAAGAGACCGTCTCGTTTTAATCGTTACAACGAAGAACACGAGCGTGAGATGGTCAAATTCCTGAGCACGTTTACGGTTTCAGCTGCGGAAGTTGCCGATTAGCATTTTCCTAACAGTACTGACGTCAATCCCATAGGGATGGTGTTTGAAGACTCTCATTTTCCAGTTTTCTCTTCGAAATTAAGGAGAAACTTTACGTCGTATTTTACTCGCGGTTTTAGAGGATAATACGATAGCCTACCATCAAAGATAAGAGGGTTTTATACTGCCAAAGTCATCAAATATGCAAGGACTATTGATCGGTCTACGTGTGGTCGTCCATACTGTCACCGGGTAGAACTGGATTATCGTCAATATAACGAGGATTTAATCGTCCACAATACGGCAATCCTTTCGCGCTATGGGGGTGTTGAAAGTTGCCACTTATTCAGATTGAGAGCCACCCAATTTCTTAATTTTTATCTTGAACTGTGAAAACTACATATCTCTCAGGTGTGAGAAAAGTAAGCAAACTGATTTATTCCATGTCAGCTGATTATCTGAGTGGAAACGAAGGGAATTCGTTAAAATGGAGGGAATTTTTGACTTCGAGTTTCACTAACTGGCACCTCTCAGTGCCTGCAAGCCCGGGCAAGGTTAACCACTTTTGAGAGATGCTGCGAGCTTAAAGCTCCTAATTATCGTCGCATCTCTAATGCTGTTTTTTTGTTTCGATGCAGTTTGAGTTCTTGTGCAAACAGGTCAAGTGTTTATAAACAGGTTGCGTACAAACAGGTCTTAAATGATTAATAGTTACTGGGGAGTATATTTATGAAAATATATATATATATATATATATAGACAATTTATCTATAAAAAAGGCATATTTTTTTTATTTTTGCAATGAAAAATCAGCACAAATTTCGCAATAAATTGCCTTTAATTCATCACCTTATTTACGCACACACACACACACATATATATATATATATATATATATATATATATATATATATATATATATATATATATATATATATATATATATATATATATATATATATGTATGTATATATTCTTTCATTTGTTGAACTGGAAAAGGCTGATAATGAGAAATTCCTGGAATTATTCTTGAATTCCAAGAATTTCCCCCGCTGAAGCCATTCGCTTTATTTTCTTCAGAAGAGCTAGAATGAAGTCACCCCACCCACACAAACTTCTGCCAATTTCCAGTCTGTCAGACTTTCTACGTCAGAGCACATTTGGTTTTCACGGTATATAATAGCATATAATGAAATAAAATCACATTTCAGTGAAAACTCTTCTCAAATAACAAAAATATATCCAAACAGAAAGAAGCTACGAAGGAAAATGAGTCATATCTCGATATATTTGACTGAAAGGCCCCCCCAACACCCCCAAAAAAAAAAAAAAAGAAGAAGAAGAATGGAATGCAGAATTGTTCGCAAGGCTCAGCGCGCCTAGATGTAAACAATGACGAATGGAAACCATCAGGCACGGAGCCAGCGAACAGATGAATCACTGTAAACACAGCAGATCGATGGCCAGGCGGCCATCGGTGATGTATGGGTCTTTGGCGTGTCTGAGTCAGCGTTTCAATTGACAATATATATCATCAGATTATTGGTTCAAAAAAACTTGTGCAGTTTTCCTAATGGAATAATTGTATAGGAGGTCATGCTTACGTTTTTGCGTGTAAGTAGGTAAGTGTCAGATGGTTCGATAAACTGCTGTTTTGCTTAATAGAAATTTACGTAGACATGTTTGTATATTCGTATACACAATATGCATGAATACATAGATTATACAGAAGTACAAAATGGTAGTTATATAATTAGAGAGAGAGAGAGAGAGAGAGAGAGAGAGAGAGAGAGAGAGAGAGAGAGAGAGAGATAGGCTATGCAAAATAACATTTTTCTTGACAATTCTGTTTTGACACAATTCAAATAAAGCAACGTTATTTATTTTGAATAGAGCTGATAGAAAAATTGAAAATGAAAAACAACGGGTTTCCCCATTATTATTATTAATCACTAGATATTCATAGGTTTATTTTTTCGAGTGTGTAACAAAAATAGTCTATAGGGTCAAGCCTCGCTCTCGCCACTGGCCTGTATATAAGAATGCAAAAAAATAAAATCTCGAGGTTGGGACCTGCCGTCTCGACCCTCTCTTATATTACCGCCATTTTTGACGGTACAGGAGAAAAACAACGTTTGAAAAACAACTTTCTTTTTAAAAAGTCCCAAATAACATTATCCAAGAATCGAGTGAAGCTGGTTCCATTTTCATAGACGAGGACACGGGTAGGAGAATTGCATTGATTTCTCTCTCTCTCTCTCTCTCTCTCTCTCTCTCTCCACCGTAATAAAAACGGGTACTTGTGGTTTTATAGGACGGGCTGTAAGTACTAAAGAAGGTACTTCTGTCAAAGTACCTCTCAGATGAGACATCAACTTTGAATTTGCATAATCTTTCATCTTGCCTAGGCAAAATCTCTCTCCCTCTTTCACAATTGAAGACACTGCCTCAATCCCCGGACCAGCTATTCA
Organism: Macrobrachium rosenbergii; assembly: GCF_040412425.1. Lineage (NCBI taxonomy): Eukaryota > Metazoa > Arthropoda > Malacostraca > Decapoda > Palaemonidae > Macrobrachium > Macrobrachium rosenbergii. Next base: position 49,499,676 of record NC_089786.1, on the reverse strand, counting down.
ATAAGAAGGGGCAGAACCGCCTGACAAAATAATATTCACAGAAGGAGTTAAAAACAAAATAGAAAAACTAAACAAGTTTAAATCTCCTGGCACGGATGGGATTCATCCAAGAGAAATTAAAGAGTTAAAAGAGGAGATGGTTTCTCACCTATATGAACTCTACAGAAAAACTGCAGAACAACGAAAGGCACCAAAAGGATGGAAGTTAGGTAATGTGACCCCAGTTTACAAAAAGGTCCAAGAAAAGAGCCAGGAAATTATAGACCATTCTTTCTAACGTCAGTCCCTTGTAAGATTTTTAAGTCCACAATTGCAGATCAAATTGTGGATCACACTGATAGAAACAACCTCTTGTTAAACAGTCAACATGGCTTCAGACACAACAGATCCTGCCTATCAAACCTCTTGGAGTTTTTTCATAACATGCTGGGTATTTATGACAGTAGCAGAGCGCCAGATATACACTATTTAGATTTCCAAAAGGCCTTTGACAAAGTTCCACACAAGAAATTAATGACAAAAGTTCGAGTTCAGGAATTGTAGGAGAAATAGCATACTGGACTGAAAACTGGCTAACTAATAGCAAACAGAGTCGTAGTAAACGGTGAAGAATCAGAATGGGCAGATGTGACAAGTGGAGTTCCTCAGGGTTCTGTCCTTGGCCCGCTCTTGTTTTTTATTTACATTAATGACATTGATGTAGGCTTAACTAGCAGGATAGCCAAATTTGCAGATGACACCAAACTAGGTGTAAATGCAGAAGACCCAGATACAGTGGAAAGTTTAAGAAATGATCTATGGAAAATAAGAGAGTGGTCAAAAAGATGGCAAATGCCATTTAACTTGGATAAGTGTAAAATGTTACAAATAGGAACAAACAACCTTCATGCCAACTACATGCTACTTGGGAATGACATGAATAGTGTAAAACAAGAAGAGGACCTTGGAGTCATCATTACCAAGGAATTAAAATCCACAAAACAGTGCAAAAAACCTGAAAAGAAGGCACAGAAACTAATGGGATATATAAAGAGGCAGTTCAAATAAAGAAACTAGGAAACGGTGCTGCAGCTCTACGCATCAATAGTTCGATCTCATCTTGAATATGCAGTACAATTTTGGTCACCAACACTAAGAAACGACATAAATAGATTAGAAGGGGTACAAGCAAAAGCCACAAAATTAATCCCATCCATCATGCAAATAGGTTACCAAAGACGACTAGAGAGCTTGAACATGTATGGCTTAGAAACAAGACGATTGCGAGGACAACTCATAGAAACATTCAAAATACTGAAAGGCATAACGAAAGTAGACAGTAACCTCTTCACATTAAACGAAAACCAGGCAAGAAATAATGGATTAAACTAGAACTGAAGAGATACAACACGTCTCATTGTGGGAACTTCTTTGCATACAAGATATGTGACACATGGAATAAACTGCCACCAGAAGTTGCAAACAGCAACAGTGTGGAAGAGTTTAAAGGAAAACTAGATAAAATCCTTAGAAGAACACTGTGAGTGAACAGTAAAACCTGCTCCTAGAGATAAGTGAGCACATGATATCTCCTCGGATGGACTAAAAAGTCTTTGAGACATCCATCCTAATCCTTGTAACTCTCTGTCTCTGTCTCTCTCTCTCTCTCTCAAAAATGGACTGTCACCGAGAAAAAGCATAAAACAAATGTCAATAAAGACACCTAATTCAAATTTGCTTAACATCTTTTATTTCAGGTCTCTCTCTCTCTCTCTCTCTCTATCTCTCTCTCTCTCTCTCTCTCTCTCTCTCTCTTCATGGTCATAAAAATGAGTACTTGTGGTTTTTAGGATGCGCTGTAAGTACTAAAGAAGGTACTTCTGCCGAAGTACCTATCAGATGAGACATCAACTTTGAATCTGCATAATCTTTCATCTTGCCTACGCGAAATCTCTCTCTCTCTCTCTCTTTTAAAAATTATCTGTCGCCGAGATAAAGTATAAAAAATGTTGAAAAAACTAGACACTTAATCCAGATTTGCTTAACATCTTTTATTTCAGGTTTCTGTCTGTCTCTCTTTCTCTCTCTCTCTCTCTCTCTCTCTGAATTCTGAATTACCATCGTCGAAAAAAGGTATAAAGATTGCCTACAAAGCAAAGTATAAAATTTCACAAAATCATATCAACTTGAAGTTTCTTTCCCACCACTCTCTCTCTCTCTCTCTCTCTCTCTCTCTCTCTCTCTCTCTCTCTCTCTCCGAATTCTGTACTGCCATCCTCGAAAAATGAAACGAGGTTGCCAACAAAACAAAATATAAAATTTCACAAAATCATACCAACTTGAATTTTCTCTTCTCTCTCTCTCTCTCTCTCTCTCTCTCTCTCTCTCTCTCTCTCTCAGTTTTGACTTGACGTCCTGTATAATAAATTCAACGTTTGGGGAGCTGTGTTAAATGAACCATGAGTTTTAACAGCCAAACTTCGAGTATTTTATTAAGCATAACTTTTCCTCCTCTAAAAACGCAGAAAGTTGCCCAAACCTGAGTATTTTAGCGGAAGTTCCGAATCGTTTGGGATTTTAAGACAATAATATTAAAATTCCAGTTATTTTAACGGCATTGGAATGACTAGTTAGATCTAATACGATGGGAAAGAGATGGAGATAGGTCTTAGTAGTAGAAGTTGTAGTAATAGTAGTAATATTAATAGTAGTAGTAGTAACGAGGCAAGATCAGGTTGAGTAGTAGTGATAGGAGGATGTCTATAGGGGCGGACTTGGTCCTCAGCCACCTGCTCTCGTTAGGAAGAAGAAGAAGAATTGTCAACAGAAAGATGTGACGTCACTTTATTGCACCGATAGTTTTGTTATTGTGGTGGTTATTATTGTCTCTTGTGTTGTTATTATTGTAATTATCTGTGCTTATCATTGTAATGAAGGAAGCGAATATTAAGTAGCAAAACAACAAACAAACAAAGACAGAGAGGCGTCCACAAAAGAGTATAACTGTATGTAGGTGTCTGAATTACCAAAACTGACTAAGCTTTCTGCAAAGAAGGTTCTTCATCCACGACACAGTAATTTAAGTCAAAGCCTTAATTCGTCGTCTAAAAAAATAGCTACATATCTGGTGGCCGGTAATAAAGTCATAGGAAAAAAGTCACAATTCTGGGTAGGAAAAAAGTCACATTAATTATGGTAATAAAGTCACACGAAAAAGTTACAATATTGGCTGGGAAAAAAAGTCACAGGAAAAAAAGTCATCAATTTATGGTGGGCGGTAATCAAGTCACAGGGGAGAAATTCACAATATTTCTTGGGGGTCATTATCTTTGTGATATTTACAGTCTTTTGTTTATGTTTTTACGGAAATCCCCAACGGGCTTGTACTAAACACGCCCCAAAGGTGGCTACATACCGGGTTAAAACCCTTGGGAGTCACTGTCTGGGGAAGATTATTGTGACTTTTTTCCTGTGGTTTTTTTTTTTTTTACCTGGATTCATATATCTATTATTTAGAATTCTGTCAATAGTCTATAAGTCTCAAATCCATCAGATTTCAGTATATGTATTCAGTAATTAGTTTCGATTTTCACTGATCATTTATCTGAAAAATTTGGGTATTGGATCTTCAGTATTAAGCCTTGATATTCAGAAGTCTCAAAAGTTTCAAATCCAGATCTCTGAAACTTAGAAAGTTCCAAAGTTCAGGTACCGATTCGAATTTCTGAACCATTTAGAAATTCATATTTTAAGCTTTAAAACTTCAGTTTTGATCTTAGAAAAAATGGAAAAAGAAAACTCCAATTCTCTCTCTCTATTAATACTGGATTGTCCAAATATATGGTCTACAAATCACAGTTTTTCTTAATCTTTCTCTCTCTCTCTCTCCCTCTCTGTCAAAACCGGACTGTCCAACTATGTCTCCAAATCAGTTTTCTTTAATCTCTCTCTCTCTCTCTCCTAAACCGGACTGTCCAACTATATTGTCTCCAAATCACAGTTTTAAAATTTAAAAATTTTAAAACCTCACATATAGAAAAAAATGACTCGTAAGTGTAAAGTATCAATTACGAGTCATTGAACCTTTAGTCTTCAGAGATTTTAGACTTGATTAAGTCTGTGCTACAGTCTTTCCTGCAGGCTCAAGACTTCCCGCAAGTCTAACACCGCGAGAGTGGAGAACTCTGTCACATTGCTAAACCGTTTGGGAAATCAGACTTTTCCATATGCTGTGGTAACGAGGTCCCCGCGGAGGGAAGGATCGTTTCTGCACCTTCACGAAAAATGGGTTGGGAGCTGCATTGTCGTAATGGATGTGTGAATGTGTGTGTGTGTGTGTGTATGTATGTATGTATGTTTATTTCCGTCGCCATCTTTCTTGATATAAATTTCAGTAGAGAAATATGTTTTTATCTCTGTGTCTGCATATTCACACACATGCACACACACACACACAGAAGAGAGAGAGAGAGAGAGAGAGAGAGAGAGAGAGAGAGAGAGAGAGAGAGAGATACATTTTTTTATTGGTATTTTTATTTATCACACACACACACAACCGTATCCAAATTGTGCGCAGAATTCGAGAAGTTAAGAGGGCATTGTGGCTATTACAATTACATACGTATCTGGTAAAAATGATAGTAGATATATATATATATATATATATATATATATATATATATATATATATATATATATATATATATATATATATATATATATATATATAAATATATAGGTATATAGTCAGGCATTCTGTGATGGCATTCAACAACGTTCAGCAAAGAACAATTGTGCAGGATCTTGAAATCAATTCTATTCTTAACCTCAAGAGACAAAGAATTTTTCAGCACTTAATACTGTGTCGAATGTCACCTTCTAAGAAAACCCTCTCGACAAAATATAGTGTCGAATGTTACCCCTTGTCTACGGAACCCTTCTTGACAAACTGTACCTTGAATTTTAAGCTGCAGATGCATATATTGCAAATTATCGTTTACGGAGGTAAATTCTTGTCGTATGTTGTGAATGCTTGAAGCGCCGGGTAATTTAATCCGATAAAATAAGGGTCACAAATGACCAAGACGTGGAAGGGTGCAGTGAAAAAATTGAATAAAGGCAGTTACGGAGAACTTCAGAGAGAGAGAGAGAGAGAGAGAGAGAGAGAGAGAGAATAAGACGTCAATCATGGCTAGTAATTTCGGCATGCAACCAGTGTAGTGAAAAAATTGAATGAATTTAGGTACGGAGAAATTCAGAGAGAGAGAGAGAGAGAGAGAGAGAGAGAGAGAGAGAGAGAGAGAGAGAGAGAGAGAGAGAGAAAATAAGAAATCCTAAATAACTGGCATGCAAGCAGTGTAGTGAAAAATTGAATTTTAGGTACGGAAAATCAAGAGAGAGAGAGTCAGCAGAGAGTCAGAGAGTTACGATAATGATAATGGCTCCACAAAATCAGCCATAGGTCAGCACCGTCATAGAGTTACGATAATGATAATGGCTCCCATACACGAAAGAGGTCAAAACGGGGTCATCTCAGGTCAAGGTCAACCTCTCTTTTGGTCTCACATTCATGAAAGTCATTCCAAAATCCGGAACTCTCTCTTTTTCCCATATGTTTCCAGCCCGCTTATTCTTACTGATTTCACAAAGCAATGATCGAACATAGAATATACAGAGCTGACGAGAATATTCGTTTCTGGAATATGGGATTCTACTCCTCCCTCTGTGTTTCCAGATTTCTAGAGAGGTTTGAGGGAAAAGAGCTTCGGATTTTCTCCTTTTCATTTAAAACAGAAAAACAAGTAAGAAATGCGAAAAAGTTTCTTCGGCGCAATCGAGTTTTCTGTACAGCATATAATGCTGTATAAAACTCTAGGCTACGACCCGGGAATGCTCAGATGCTCCCCAGATGCGGTCAAGAGAAGGTGAGTCGGGGACGCCTCCCGGAATTGGACTCGGCGCTGCCAGACGCACGATCATGACTAACTTTAACTTTAAATAAAATAAAAACTACTGAAGCTAGAGGGTTGCAATTTGGTATGTTTGATGATTGGAAGGTGGATGATCAACATAGCAATTTGCAGCCCTCTAGCCTTAGTAGTTTTTAAGATCTGAGGGCGGACAGGAAAGTGCGGACGGACAGACAAATAGCCATCTCAATCGTTTTCTTTGACAGAAAACTAAAAAAATGGGATTTATAGAAACAGAAAAATAAGCTGTTTCTCTGTTTCTTCCTAGACTAAAAAAAAAAGAGAAAATGAGGATTCTCTTTGTTAGTTTACAAAGAGAACAGTGTACCCTTGTCTTTTCATTTAAAGAGAAAATTGAATTTTCATGAAGAGAGAAAAGAGAGTTTCTCTCTTTTGCCTATTGAGAGATTTTTCCCCGTCTCCTTCTTTTCCTTAAGAGAGAAAACTAACCCCTTCATTTCCTCCTTAGGAGAAGACAATGTTCCTCTTTCCTCTTTAAAATCAAACGAAAGGAAAACTAATTTTCCATCTTTCATCCACTCAATAACGTTTCGTGAAACCCTCACTCTCTCTCTCTCTCTTTATCCTCTTCCATTTCCTCCCATTCCATCGCCGTTTCCTCTTCCATCTCTCCCGCCTCTTTTTCCTCATGGAGATTTACGACGTCTATTTCTTGGAGTTGAATTCGAGGTTATTTGAAGCAATGGCCGATGCCAGATGTCCCGGAGGAGAGGTCTTGTAATATGGAGGCGATTTTCCATAGGTTATGCAACGGCTCTCCTCCTCCCCCCCTTTCTCTTCTTTTCTTTGGGTTTTTTCTTCTTCTTTGCTACGTTATTCACGTTCTCTTATGCATTAATGTTTTCCCTATTTATTCTTCTTCTTAATTGCTCTTCCTCTTTTTGTATAATAGGAATAAAAGAAATAAAAAGGCTAAATAAAAGACAAAATCTTTCGATAACTCGGAAAACAGAAAGCCTTTTATCCGGGCAAAACATCACCCCTTTTCTTTCTTTGTTTTTCCTTCTTCTTTGCTACGTTATTCACGGTCTCTGATGCATTAATGTTTTCCCTATTTATCCTCCTTCTTATTCTTCTTCCTCTTTTTATAAAATAGGAATAACCGACTAAAAAAAAAAAAATCCCAAAATAAAAGGGAAAATCTTTCAACAACGCACAGAACAGAATGCCTTTTTCCCCGAGTAGAACATCTTGAGCTGGACAGAGTGATCTAATTTATCTTTCTCCGTCGCAGGGACCGTATCCGCGGACATTGGGGAATTAATAAACTTCTAATCTCATTTGTTAGAAGCCTAGGACACGCACAGACGCGAGGCTCAGAAGTCTTAGAAGTCTAGGCGCAGTCTCTCGCGCGGTACGTCCGTTAATATTAGGGAGACGAGCCGCGGTCCCTTCAGCTATCATTATTTTCGTCAGGATGAACCAGGGTTTTTATATTCCCTTTTTTAGGTGGGAATTTCTCTCTCTCTCTCTCTCTCTCTCTCTCTCTCTCTCTCAAGTTTTTACTTTAATGGCTAGCTCATTCAGGATACTTCCTATATACCTTTTCTACCCAACGAAAATGGGAGACGAAATTATCGTACCGATTAGCGATAAATCGTATTATTGGATCCCAGGCGTCGCTTTTTCTCTCATCATTAATGTCAACTTGGCCGCAAGAGAGACATTCCGGGTTTTTCTTGGGGAGTGGGAGTGGCTGAAGGGGGGGGGCGGAGTTTTATTAGTTCATTAGGAAGAAATATGTTTTTATCTGCGACGTAAAAGTCGTTATAGTGTAAATCTGATTATGTTAAGGAAAGGAAGAAAGTTATCATACATATGTTGGTCACTGCACGATTGTATACTCGCCAGATGGACGATGCCAGCAGGGACTCCTCTGCCAGACGAAAGAGTCATTCATGATTAGAATTGGGTCACTACTGCCATACGCTTCATCATTCATTCACATCAGACAAACAAGCCAGTCATTCACAACAGACGCAGAAACATCCTTGCACGCCACAGGACTCATTCACTTGAGAAAGAGGAACACAGTTACCAGTCATTCATATGAGTGATGTGATCAATGTTGCCAGATGCATGAGACTTCCATGGCAGATATCCCCTTGCGAATATATGAGTCATTTAAGATAAAACAGGTGGTAACTATATTGAGATTATGCAGTTATATAACAGTAACAAGTAAAGTAATGCGCCGAAGTTTCTTCGGCGCAATCGAGTTTTCTGTACAGCCGCTACAGCGTATAATCAAGGCCACCGAAAATAGATCTATCTTTCGCTGGTCTCGGTATAATGCTGTATGAGCTGCGGCCCATGAAACTTTAAACACGGGCCAGTGGTGGCCTATCCTATATCGTTGCCAGAAGCACAGTTATGGCTAACTTTAACCTTAAATAAAATAAAAACTACTGAGGCTAGAGGGCTGCAATTTGGTTTGTTTGATGATTGGAGGGTAGATGATTAACATACCAATTTGCAGCCCTCTAGCCTCAGTAGTTTTTAAGATCTGCGGGCGGACAGAAAAAGCTGTAATACGATCTCCTATTGGTCTTGAGGTAGCGTTGACTGACGAGTTACTAAAACCTTTCTGTAGAAATCAGCACTTTCGTCTAAGGCTTGAAAAACTTACAGAGAATTTTGAATAACGGTCCTTTTTATGGACAAAATCGGGCGGCTGATCTGATGCATGTTTGTCAAAACTTGAGTAAAATAAAAAAAAAATATATGAAAAAATTAATCATTGCGGAAATTTATTCACTGGATGATAAGAAAACATCTTTTTTTCCGCATGAAAAACATCTTTTCCCGCATGAAAAAAATCATGAAAAACGTTTTTCAAGAAAAAATCCTTTTCCGCATGAAAAAAAACTTTTTCCGCATGAAAACATTTTTCCGCATGAAAAACATGTTTTTTCCTCGAAAACATCTTTTCCCCAGGAAAAACATCTTTTTCCCGCAGGAAAAACATCTTTTTCCCGCAGGAAAATCATCTTTTTTCCGCATGAAAAACATCTTTTCCGCATGAAAAACATCTCTTTCCCACATGAAAAACACCTATTTTCCCGCAAGAAAAAAAATCCTTTTTCCGCAAGAAAAACTACTTTTTCCGCATGAAAAACATCTTTTCCCGCATGAAAAACACACTTTTGCCCGCATGAAAAACATCTTTTTTCCTCACGAAAAACATCTTTTTTCCCGCAGGAAAAACATCTTTTTCCCGCAAGAAAAACAACTTTTTTCCCGCATGAAAACATCTCTTTCCCACATGAAAAACGTCTATTTTCCCGCAAGAAAAAAAATCCTTTTTCCGCATGAGAAATATCTTTTCCCGCATGAAAAACACCCTTTTTCCCGCATGAAAAACATGTTTTTTCCTCACGAAAAACATCTTTTTCCCGCAGGAAAAACATCTTTTTCCCGCAGGAAAAACATCTTTTTCCCGCAGGAAAAACATCTTTTTCCTGCAGGAAAAACATCTTTTTTCCTCACGAAAAACATCTTTTTTCCGCATGAAAAACATTTTTTCCGGCATGAAAATTCTCTTTCCCACATGAAAAATTTTCCCGCAAGAAAAAATCCTTTTTCATGAAAAATTTTTTCCGCATGAAAACACATGAAAAACTTTTTCCCGCATGAAAAAAGTTTTTCTCAAAAACATCTTTTTCCGCATGAAAAACATCTTTTCCCGCATGAAAAACACCCCTTTTCCCGCATGAAAAAATTTTTTTCCTCACGAAAAACATCTTTTTTCCCGCAAGAAAAACCTCTTTTTCCCGCAGGAAAAACATCTTTTTCCCGCAGGGAAAACATCTTTTTTCCTCACGAAAAACATATTTTTTCCGCATGAAAAACATTATTTTTTCGCATGAAAATTTTTTTTCCGCATGAAAAATATCTCTTTCCCGCATGAAAAACATCTTTATTCCACATGAAAAACAATTAAAATCAGGAGGACTGAGACAGAATCATTCTCAAACTTGAGGCAAATGAGAAGACTAGAAAAGTTACGAAACCTTAATAAAACTTCTTCTGTGACATTCACGCAGGAAATTAAGGCAACTCGGAGGAACTAACTGAATAAGCAAGGAAAAATATCATCCCAATATTTAAAGACTCTTCTTTTTAAACAGATTTTTGAGAATTTCCCGGACCGAAAAGATCAGCATTGGAGGAAGAACAAACGAGGTACACGTAACAAGAGGCTTTGAGATCGTGATTAAGAGAGAGAGAGAGAGAGAGAGAGAGAGAGAGAGAGAGAGAGAGAGAGAGAGAGAGAGAGAGAGAGAGAGAGAAGGAAGACCGATGAAGTTGGTTTTGATGTGCTGTTGTAAAGGCAAGAGTTCTGAACTGTTGAACTGAACATAGAATTTAGGCCAAAGGCCAAGCACTGGGACCTATGAGGTCATTCGGCGCTGAAACGGAAACTGACAGTAAAAGGTTTGAAAAGCGTAACAGGAGGACGACCTCGCAGTTGCACTATGAATCAGTTATTAGGAAAAGGTGGAAAGTAAGATGGAGGAAAGAGAATATGAAAGGAGGTACAGTAAAAGGAACGAAAAGGGTTGGAGTTAGGGACAGAAGGCACGCTGCAAAGAACGTTAAGTAATGCCTACAGTGCACCGCATGAGGTGCACTGATGGCATACCACCCATACGGGGAGTGCTGAACTATTGAAAGACTAAGAGAGTAAACAAAATAATAAAATAAATCAACATTGTTTTGCAACATTTAGCAACAAGCACAGACAACAAAACTTCAACTAAAGCTTCGTTATTTCGCCAAAAATAAATATATATTTTCACGAGCACCTATAATGCGGACTATCAATTTGCGATAAATATATGTCAATACAATAACGACAGGTGAATTTTTTTTTTATCGAATTTTGGACGAATCCCACAAAACAGAAAGTGATTTTGCAAGTTGCATGGTAATACAACTGTAGAATAAAAGAGTTGTTTTCCAAAACAGCGAGTATTATGGTCCGGAATTAGGCAAATGTAATCAGGCGAGTATTCATGAATAATTCCGTGAAATTCATGTAGTGATGATCAGTTCTGGGTGATTTTCCCATCACAAAAAAATAGAAAAATAAAATTTTGGTAATGATGTGAATCATATGATCGTCGGTGTTCGGGAAAAGGATGAATAATCCACTATTTTGAGTTATTTTATTTTTGGCTCTACAGGTGTGGCCACAATGTTTGCGTTGGAGAAAATTACGCATAGCAAGGAGGTTATTCCTGTTCGTTTCTGTTTCTCTGTTTTTACTTTATTTTCTTTAATCCTGTTGTTCCAATGTTTTTAGGTTAAGGGTCATAGCCACTAAGTTACCTCGTTTTTAGTTTTCTGTAAAAGAAAACTTTTGTACCGGCTTTGTCTGTCCGTCCGCACTTTTTCTGTCCGCCCGCAGATCTTAAAAACTGCTGAGGCTAGAGGGTTGCAAGTTGGTATGTTGATCATCCACCCTCCAATCATCGGACATATCAAATTGCAGCCCTCTAGCCTCAGTAGTTTTAATTTTATTTAACGTTATAGTTGGCAACCGGGTCGTGGTTGGCTAAATTTTCATGGGCCGCGGCTCATACAGCATTATACCAAGACCACCGAAAGATTGGTCTGTTTTCGGTGGCCTTGATTATACTCTGTAAAGAAAACTCGATTGCGTCGAAGAAACTTCAGCGCATTTTTTACTTGAATTGAATAGATAACAAGAGAGGAATAATAAGCTTTTATTTGATTTACTGTAATTCAAGTTGACTTGCTTTTCGTACTGGCTCAACTCGATTCAGGATAACAGAGCAGAGTCTCTCTCTCTCTCTCTCTCTCTCTCTCTCTCTCTCATAAACACGGAAATCCATGGATCACATAATGCCTCGCCTCCACAACACAGTTCTTCTGTAGCCAAATTTTTAAATGAATAATTTTTTTATAATTCTTCACCGGTGTTACTAAATGTAGGCTCCATTTCTTGTCAAGTCAAACCAATTTCAGAAATGGAATATATAGAATTTTGGCCCAAGGCCAAGCGATGGGACCTACAAGGTCATTCAGCGCTGAAAGGGAAATTAAGAGTAAATGGTTTGAAAGGTGTAACAGGAGGAAAATCTCAAAGCAGTCGCGCTATGAAACAACTGTTATGAGAGGGTGGAAAATCAGATGGAAGAAAGATAATATGAACGGAGGTATAGTAAAAGGAATGAAAGGGGTTGCAGCTAGGGGCCGAAGGCACGCTGCAAAGAACCTTAAGTAACGCCTGCAATGCACTGCATGAGGCGCACTGGCGACACTAACCCCCCTACGCGGGAAACCAATTTTAGGGAATAGGTTAATTTCTGATTTGGTATTTTCTTGTTTGTGGTCTGATAAGATGCAATTAATTTTTCTTCTATATTTTCCTCAAATGAATGACGGTAAGGTGAGAGAGAGAGAGAGAGAGAGAGAGAGAGAGAGAGAGAGAGAGAGAGAGAGAGATAAAAAAATGTTGAGAGAAAGGAATGAATGAATGGAAGAACGAGAAAGACAAGGAAAAGAAGGAGAATAAAGCAATAATGATAAGCTATTTAAGAGAAAGTCAATGAAGGGCAGACGATGACAGGTGAGAGGAATAATGACAGGCACAGTGAAGAATAAAGATAAAGAATGTAGGAGAAGAGAAGGAATGAAAGATACGGAAAGGATAAATGACAAAGAACGGTGAAGAAAAGAAAGAACGAGACAAACGGAAGAACAGGGATAAAGAATGGTGAGAAATAGGGAAGAAGAAGAATAGCTTTGGTTTATATCCCTACTCGAGTGATTTCCATACCCATTAAGGGAGCAAGTGAAAGGACTGGCCCCATCTATTCTTCAGAATAGGTGCTGACGAGGCGCGGGGGGGGGGGAGGAGGCGACGCCATTTGTTCATCGGAAGAGCTCGATAAATGGGTGCTGAGATGACTGAATACGCCTATTCACGAGAATAACTGCTTTATAGAAAAAAATGAAATCACGAATAAACAAAATAGATTAAAATTGAATGATAAATAAAAAAAATTATAGAAATAAATATTTATAAGTAAAAAAAGACATGAAAGATAAATCAAGGTTAAGTATAAATAAATGAAAAGAAAAAAATGAAATTACAAATAAAAATAGATTAAAATAGAATGATAAATAAAAAAAAATAGAGAAATAAATATTTATAAGTAAAAAAGACATGCAAAATAAATAAAAAATAAGTATAAATAAATGAATAGAAAAAAAATGAAATTACGAATAAATAAAAATAAATTAAAACAAAATGATAAATAAAAAAATTATAGAAATAAATATTTTTAAGTAAAAAAGACATGAAAGATAAATCAAGAATAAGTATAAATGAAAAGAAAACAATGAAATTACGAATAAATAAAAATAGATTAAAATAAAATGCTAAATAAAAAATTCATAAAACAAATATTTATAATTAAAAAAAGACATGAAAAATAAATAAAAAAAATAAGTATAAATAAATGAATGAAAAAAAATGAAATTACGAATAAATAAAAATAGATTAAAATAAAATAAATAAAAAATAATAGTAATAAATAGTTATAAGTAAAAAAGACATGAAAAATAAATAAAGAATAACAATAAATAATAAGTACACATAAATGAAAATAAATTGGTTTAAAAATAAATAGAAATAAAAACCAAGAATAATTTGAGTAATTTTAAGTATGATTTTATGAAATTCTGTGGCAATTTCGAAAGGGAGTTGGAGCGGCTGGACAGCAAGATAAAGAGAGATCCTGAAAATAAAGGAGATAAAGTACAAGCGTTCCAATAGTTAGAGAGGCTGGACAGCAAGATAGAAGAAAGGAGGCGGGAATAGGAGGCCAAGCGCTGGGACCTCTGAGGTCATTCGGCGCTGAAACGAAAATTAAGAGTAAGAGGCTTGAAAGGTGTAACAGGAGGAAAACTTTGTAGTTGAATCATGAACTAACTGTTAGAAGAGGGTGGAAAGTAAGACAGAAGAAAGAATATGAACGGAGGTACAGTAAAAGGAATGAGAGGGGTTGCAGCTAGGGGCCGAAGGGACGCTGCAAAGAACCTAAGGCAATGCCTACAGTGCGCCGCGGAAGGTGCACTGACGGTGCCATCCTCCTGCGACGAAGCAATTTTAAGTAGAAATGACTAAATGAATCGAAAATAATCTATTCCCTTTAAGCTCAGACAATTGTATATTAATATTCATACATCCATCACCGTCCTGTAGACAGGAACATGATTTATAGAAACCGACAGGTGTCAAAACATCTGTTGCTTGAATTATGCCGTAATTGAAAGCCATTCGTTACCGAACATCGATCTGGCGAAGCACTGCGTAATATCACGATGTATTTACGACAAAAACAATTATCATAAAAATAACTGAAATAACAAGCCGAAATAAGAAATGACAATGCCCATCACAGTCCCGGGAAATCATTCTGTTTTGGAAATGTACTTTTGTTATGCGTGTTGGATTTTTGTCTTCCCATAGGAAAATAAATTGCGGAAACAATGAAATTCTGTTTTGACATCGAATGTCTTTTTTTTTTTTTCATCCGGTTTCGTGAATTCCGATGAAAAGCAGCATTGAAAAAAGAAAGAATTGGTGACGTGTTGGCACCCTGTGCTTTTTCAAGCCATTGTTGCGCTTCCTGAAAGCACATAGGAGGGTTCAAGCATTGTTGGGTAATGTTGTCAGATACTGAGAATTGTAAGTATGGCTACGGCTGCTACTCGGCTCTTTTGCTATTAGAAGATATGTTTGTTGTTGCTATTAGAAGGACGCTTGTTGCTCTTAGAAGAATGTTGTTGCTGCTTGCTCTTGACGCAGAAGGAATGCTTGTTGTTGCTGCTTGCTCTTGCCATTGAAGGAATGCTTGTTGTTGCTGCTTGCTCTTGCTATTGAAGGAATGCTTGTTGTTGCTGCTTGCTCTTGCCATTGAAGGAATGCTTGTTGTTGCTGCTTGCTCTTGCCATTGAAGGAATGCTTGTTGTTGCTGCTTGCTCTTGCCATTGAAGGAATGCTTGTTATTGAAAGAATGCTTGCTCTTGCCATTGAAAGGAATGCTTGTTGTTGTTGTTGCTGCTTGCCCTTGCCATTGAAGGAATGCTTGTTGTTGCTGCTTGCTCTTGCCATTGAAAGAATGCTTGTTGCTGCTGCTTGCTCTTGTAACTGGAAGAATGTTTTTTGCTGCTACTTGCTCTTGCCATTGAAAGAATGCTTGTTGTTGCTGCTTGCTCTTGCCATTGAAAGAATGCTTGTTGTTGCTGCTTGCTCTTGCCATTGAAAGAATGCTTGTTGTTGCTGCTTGCTCTTGCCATTGAAAGAATGCTTGTTGTTGCTGCTTGCTCTTGCCATTGAAAGAATGCTTGTTGTTGCTGCTTGCTCTCGTCATTGGAAGAATGTTTTTGTCATTGCTTCCTGTTGCTATTGGAATAATGCCGGTGACTGGTCTCTGGTAGAAGTTTTTGGATTCATTTAGATGTATGCCAATTGTTGCTTGCTGTTGCTTTTAAAAGGATGAAAGAAGCTTGTTGTTTTCTTGAATGCTTGTTGTTGCTGCTTGCTCTTGTTATTGAAAGAATGCTTGTTGGGTCATTGAAAAGAATGCTTGTTGGCGTCGGAAGAAGGACAAAGGTTGATGGATGTCATCTGTTAGCCTGAATGGATATCTGCCATTGAAAGCTGTTGCAGACTGTTGCCATTTTTAGTTTTCTGTAAAAGAAAACTTGTTGTGTCTCTTGCCATTGAAAGAATGCTTTGTTGCTTTGTCTGTTCGTCTGCACTAATCATTCTGTCCGCACTTTTTTCCTGTCCGCCCTCAGATCTTGAAAAATGCTTGTTGTTGCTGCTTGCTCTTGTTATTGAAAGAACTGAGGCTGAAAGAGGGCTGCAAACTGAAAGGTATGTTGATCATCCACCCTCCAATCATCAAACATTACCAGATTGCAGCCCTCATTGAAAGAATGCTTGTTGTTGCTGCTTTGCTCTTGCCATTGAAAGAATGCTTGTTGTTGCTCTTGCTCTTGTTATTGAAAGAACTCGTTTTTATTTTATTTAAGCTGAAAGAATGCTTGTTGTTGCTGCTTGCCATATTGAATCGTGCTTTTCGCAACGATATAAGATGCTTGTTGTTGCTGCCACCTTGTCATTGGGCCGTAGTTAAAGATTCTGCTTGCTCTTGCCATTGGGCCGCAGCTCATACAGTATTGAAAGAATTGCTCTTGAGACCACCGAAAGATAGATCTATTTTCGGTGGCCTTGATTATAAAGAATGCAACGGCTGTACAGAAAAACTCAATTGCGCCGAAGAAGCTTCATTGAAAGAATGCGCGTTTTTACTTGTTATTGTGCGCAAATATAAATGATATGGTAAAAATCAAAGCAAGCCATTGGAAAATGTGGCATCCTGGTTATGCTTGCCATTGAAAGAACACTTCTTGTTGCTTGACCATTGAAAGAATGGGTTGCATCTGATTGAAAGAACAGTTGAAAGAATGCTTGTTACCACAATCTGCTGCTTGAAGACATGAGAGCTGTAGGCATCGAAGATGACGTACACCAATGGTACAAAAACTACTTAGAAAACAGGAAGGTTACAGTGGTTATATCAAATGTGAAATCAGAAAAGAAATGCCTCACAAAAGGAGTGCCCCAAGGCAGCGTTCTGGGTCCACTGTTATTTGGCATTTACGCAATGGAACTATCTAGAATTCGAAATAAGCAAAGGGTTAAGTATAAACTGTATGCTGATGATACTCAGTTCTATTTTCTTGTCGAAACGTTAGAAGGCGCCATTAGTAAAATTGATGCAATAATGGAAGATATTACAAAATGGATGTTGGTGAAGAAATTGAAACTTAATGAAGACAAAACTGAGTGCATGCTATTTGGCTCTGACAGTGCACTACGAAAATGTGAACACTTCAAAAGAATAACTATTGGTTCGTCAACAATAAATATTGTAGCAGCAGTGAGGAACTTAGGAGTATTTATTGATAATAAACTGTCGATGAAGAACCATATATTGCATATTACAAAAAAACCTGTAACTGTCATGTTAGAAAATACCTAAACGAAGATACTCTGACAACAACAGTTTGCAACCAAATACTTTCGAGGCTTGACTACTGCAACGTTATAAACTACGGTCTCCCTAACTAACTACTAAGAAAATTGCACGGAGTACAAAATAGAGCCGCCAGGTTAATAAAAGGTCTACGTTCCCTGGATAGAAAAATCCCAGCACTAATTGAGCTACGCTGGCTCCCAGTAAAAGGTAGAATAGAATATAAAATACATCTTACAGTCTTTAAAGCACTAAAATATGGTGAACCAACATATCTGAGAAATTGCTTAAGTTCTTTTAGATCTGAAATGAACATTGTAATCAGACATGCAAGTGAAGCATATAGGCTGTTTGAACCTACTGTAGAACAAATTATAAGTCAGGCGAGAGAGCATTTGCACACTGCGCACCAAGACTATGCAACAAAATACCGCCTGAAGTGAAGATCGTACAAGATGAACGCAGATTTAAAAAGGAACTAAAGACTCTCCTGCTCTGCAGGAACTACGATACTGACGAGAAAACAATGAAAGACAATTACAAAATATAAGAAGCACCTTATTTTGAAGACGTACAAGGGCCCGCCAGACAGGGAATTATCCCTGTGGAGGAAAAAAAGTTAAGTATATCTTAGTTCAACCAGACCACTGAGCTGATTAACAGTTCTCCTAGGGCTGGCCCGAAGGATTAGACTTATATTACCTGGCTAAGAACCAACCGGTTACCTAGCAACGGGACCTACGGCTTATTGTGGAATCCGAACCACATCATGACGAGAAATGAATTTCTATCACCAGAAATAAATTCCTCTAATTCTTCACTGGCCGATCGGATAGAGTCGAACGCTGAGCCAACAGCGTGCTAGCCGAGAGCTCTACCCACCCCTCCAATGAAGAACTAACCCTGTGGAGGGCTGTACAGAAAACCAAAGTAAGTAAACAAAGTGAAGTTGTTTCTCTTCAGCTAGCGTGGTTGCTATCTACGCTAGAAGCAAGCCACCGGTTGTTAGTGTAGACATATAGATTGCTTTTATTGCTGATAATTATTATCTTTATCATTATTATTGTTCTGTGTCTTGTTGGCTCCAAGAGGGGTCCACAGAGTGGTTAGGGCACTTGCTTCACCAGTGTGAAGACCCGGGTTTCATTTCTGACCCAGGCAGGCTGGGTTTGGGCGTAGTTCATTAAAAACCTCTGAATCTCTGTTAAATACAAGCAGTAAATTAGGTCCCTAGTAGTTAGGAGTCTGTGGTGGGTTACAATGAGGCTGACAAAAGGCATGGGTCATTCTCTCTCTCTCTCTCTCTCTCTCTCTCTCTCTCTCTCTCTCTCTATCTATCTTTATATATATATATATATATATATATATATATATATATATATATATATATATATATATATATATATATATACATATATATATGTGTGTGTATATATATAAATATAATTTTTATAATGAGAGAGAGAGAGAGAGAGAGAGAGAGATGCACTGGAGTATAATTTGTGTATTAAAACGTCAGTCCCATTGCCTTCAACACATGTTTGGTATTCGGCGAAACAATTGGTTATTAATACATAATGGCAGGAGATGTGGCGTTTGACTCCAACTTTAATGAGATTGTCATTCATCTCTCTCTCTCTCTCTCTCTCTCTCTCTCTCTCTCTCTCTCTCTGTATCCACACTTCGCTGATTACGTTTTGACGCTGGATTTAAACTTGCAGGGTTCCACCGCAGTGCGCGTGCGCAGTATAATTTGTGGGTATGGTTTAAAAGGTTAACTTTATTATAATGCTGAATTTATTTACTAAAATTATAGTAATAAAAATTGCAAAAATAATAGTTACAATATACGCAAACTAAAGCAACAAAAATGAGTATGGGTGATTCTGAAAGAAAACACAATAATAGGAGTTACTTAATAGCTGTAGGAAAACATTACAGAAAATACTGATAATAAATCCAGAAGTAATTCTTGAATATAATAATAAACAAGTAAAAAATGCGCCGAAGTTTCTTCGGCGCAATCGAGTTTTCTGTAAAGTGTATGATCAAGGCCACCAAAATATAAATCTATCTTTAGATGGTCTCGGTATAATGCTGTATGAGCCGCGGCCCATGAAATTCTCAGCCGGCCGTGGTGGCCTGTGTTGTTGCGCTGCCAGACGCACGATTATGGCTAACTAAAACCTTAAATAAAATCAAAACTACTGAGGCTAAAGGGCTGCAATTTGGTATGTTTGATGATTGGAGGGTGCATGATCAACATCCCAATTTGCAGTCCTCTAGCCTCAGTAGTTTTTAAGATCCGAGGGCGGACAGAAAAGTGCGGACTGAAAAAGTGCGGACGGACAGACAAAGCCGGCTCAATAGCTTTCTTATCAGAAAATTAAAAGCGATAAAAATGCCCATTGAAAACTACGCTGTCATTTTTTATTGATTGGTAAAATCCTCTATACGAACATGTATCAGAGTATAGATGGCTCCTGCCTAAAATGGCCGCAAGTGTAAAAGGTGTTTATGGGATTTCTTGATGAAAGTATTAACCACACGTAGGATAATAATATCTGGCGATACTGTTGCAGGAAGAAAAAGGAAAAGTTGACCCACCTAGAAGAAAGTGATTGCATAGAGGGTAATGTTCTTTTTATTTTGGTTAGTGATAAAATGAAATGATTTTTTTTTTACCAACGGCGAATTTGATCCACTAAGAGTGAAAATTAAATAGCGCTCTAAATAATAATAATAATAATAATAAAATAATAATAATAATAATTATTATTATTATTGTTATTATTCAGTAGATGAAACCTATTCATATGGAACGAGCCCACCAAAGGGCTTGCAAAGATATGGTTCATATTAGGAAGAAGTCAGACAAACGAGAGAAGGAATACAAAATTGATCTCTTGAATGAGTGGATAGATTGCAAATGACGATCTGTTCCAGTAATATAGATTCGATAAAAACTACACTGTCTCTCGGTACAATTAGAGGAACTAAAAGAGTGCAATGGTTCTTGGGTCTGTTAAGTAAATATGCAAATCAAAACGAGAGTAATAATTCTTGGTAAGATAGAAAAAAAGATATCTGAAATTGAGACATATAAATTGGCTATAACCGTAAATGGAGTTTCCGAAATGTCTTGACACAGAAAGGGTCCGCTTAATATTTACTCAGTAACAAACATTATTTCCTGTTTACATTACATATAAATAGGATACAGTGTTTGTAATTGAGTTCACATTAAGCGGACTCTTTCTGTATCAAGACATTTTGGAAACCCCATTTTTGGTTAGATGTTGCCATTTTGAATATCTTTCTCCTGTCTTACCAAGAATTATTACTCTCATTTCGATTTGCTTATTTACTTTATATATATATATATATATATATATATATATATATATATATATATATATATATATATATATATATATAAATATATATATATATATATATATATATATATATATATATATATATATATATATATATATATATATATATATATATATATATATATATATATATATATATATATATATATATATATATATATACAGGGTGAACTAAATTGGTGGATAGTAGGTGGAATAAGGTTGTATTAGGGTTATATTATAACGACGGTGTTTAATATATATATATATATATATATATATATATATATTATATATATATATATATATATATTTATATTTTTTTTTTTTGTGCCTTTGTATTGTATTACTGTATACAATAAAATTTGATTGTAAATTTACTAATTGTTTATAAAAATTTAATTGTATTAGTTAATACAACTGTATAGGCAATCTCAAACTAAACGTTATCATCTACTGTCCACTTACTTTTGGCTCACCCTGTATATAAGTATCTTTTTTAAATACAGTTTTTTCCCCCTCGTGTAAACGAACTGAGACTTTAAACTTACGTCTGCTGAACAAGAACTTCCTCTCAGAGAAAACGGAAAATGGAACAACTTTGTTCTTCGTCTTGTACCTGAACCACAGTTAATCCATTTCAAGAAACACATAAAACGCCCCATTTGAAAGTAAAAATAAAACGCCCCATTGAAAGTAAAAAAAAAGAAAGAAAACGGATGTATAAACTCTTAAAAGAAACACTGCTTTTGTTTTAGAATGAAAGAGACTTCACAAACAAAAGAAAAGCAGAATTGAAAGCAGCGGGTATACTAATTATTACGTCTTTATTTAGGTTTATAATTGGTTGGAAATATGAACCATAGACGTCGTTTTCCATTACGTTATTATCCTCTGTTCTTTTTAGAAAATTTCAGTTCCTAAAGATTAAAACAAAGAACATTATCCTTACTATAGAAGACGCAATGTTTGTAATGTAAATAAGATGAATTATAATGGTTCTCATTTTTTGTAACGAACTGCAAAACTGCACTTTCCCTGATATATTACGAACTCGATTTAGACTGCACAATTAATTGTATATTTTTGCCTTTATGAGATGGAGTCACGTTGGCTATTTTCATAGATATAGCAGTTATATAATATTCCATTTGATTACTTTGCATGCCTTATAGCTAATCACGTATTTAAACATATACAACTTGTTGATGTATATTTATAAATAACATTTTCTTTACTTTTATATATACGCCGCCTAGGTTGGTTTCCTCTCAGTTCAAAGGTCCATACCAGACCTCCCTGGTCCATGTACTACTCTGACCTACTCTCCTGCCGCTTTTGGGTGAGGAACTATGCCGGCATAAGGCCGTCTTAATCTAAACCATCCCACCATCAAATATTGGCGTTCCTTTTTGTGGGAATTTTGCCAATTAGAATATAGCCTTTAGTTTTGTTGTATAGGGATATTTTCCCCGCTTTAATAATAATAATAATAATAATAATAATAATAATAATAATAATAATAATAATAATAATAATAATAATAATAACGAAAAGGAGGAACTTGTATTGACAAAGAGCGCCAACACGCGAAACCAAATTATGTGCTTGGATGCGGAGTTTAGATTATTACATTTCTTTTCCCCTGAGCTTATCACGGAAGGAGAGAGAGAGAGAGAGAGAGAGAGAGAGAGAGAGAGAGAGAGAGAGAGAGAGAGAGAGAGAACGCATCTGCGAGAAGAATATTAATAAGCAACTTACATCATGAGATGGATAGATAGACAGATAGAGATAGATAGATAGATAGATAGATAGGTACATGGAGAGAGAGAGAGAGAGAGAGAGAGAGAGAGAGAGAGAGAGAGAGAGCTAGACAGACAGACAGACAGAGACAGATAGATAGATAGTAGAGAGACAGACAGATAAACAGATAGATAGAATAGACAGATTGAGAGAACCTCAGTCAATGCAGAGTCCCCGTTTTATTTAAATGCAAATCGATTGGGGTGAATACATTAAGTCCCAAAGCCAACTATTTTAATTCTATTACGCGTCTGAATAATCAGCGACACGTTCCACGGGAAAAATATGATTTTCCCGGTGCTTGCAAGCGATGACGCTCGATTAAGAGGCAAATCTCTCTCTTGATCTCGGCCGCCTGCTTTTTACTTAGTAATGGCTGGTTGGAAATATCTGGATATAACTGTTTGCTTTCATCCACCAGTGCGATCCTGGAGGGTCTAATAATGGTTCTGCCCTAAAATGGAAGACTGCAGTGTCTGCAAAAATACCAAACTGAGAAAAATGGTAGGTACTGCAGTTTTCCCTGGCCTTGCTACTGATTTTGCAGATACTGCAAATGGGGACTCCTTAATTAAAGCATCGAAGAATCATTCTGAAACTGCAGTAACTTGTGTATTAGTGTTTCAGGAGCCCAATAGGTGGCATATCTCAATTTCGAAAATTTTGCAGATACTGCAGTTTTTCATTTTAGGGCAGAGTTGATATGTGGTGAGAGTATATTCATTTGTTCTTGATGGTTTTATTTAACTGATATCGATGTATAGCAAAATTATATTCTTTTGTTATTGATGTCTACCTTTTGCCAGTACTATTTGGGATGATGCTCTGCTGATAAATGATATTTAATGAAAATGCATTAATCATTAAGTTTTGTACCTTCTTTACTAGTAATGCTTTAGACCTTGCTCCTTTGTTGATGTTAAGCGAATATGCATTAAGATAATATTCACTTGTCATCTTTTACTAATAGTATTTTGGATGACGTTGCTGATAAATGATAATTAATAAAAATGATTTAAGCTTCAAGTATTCTATCTTCTTTAACAGTAATGTTTTAGACCTTGCTCCTTAAGTGAATACGTATTAAGATGGACTTATTGGCTTCTTTGTACATGGAATATTTTTAACAATCTCCACTGATAGCTAAAACTGAGTTGATATACATTAATTTATATTTAATTTCTCTGCTATTTCTACTAATTTTAATACTACAAACGTGGACGTAGCTATGTTGATAAGCGAATGTATCGAACAAAATATTAATCCATAGCTGTTCATTAATGCTACTCTGTTGACACTTGAAGTTAGTGAAAATTTCATTAATTCCTTTGGTATCTATTGACGCAAAATATTTATATTTAATTTGGCAATACAACGGAAATACAATTACGAGGGCGACGTGACGTTTATATTGGCGAAATACTGTATTGAGAAAAAAGGGGATAAGTCAACCAACAGTTGTAACTAATAATTGAAAATGAAAGTGAAACTAAGTCCTTAATAGAAAGAGTAATTCGGAGCAATGATTCATAAATATCATTATAACACTGCATGATAATTTTCATAATATTATTTAGATGGCATTACGAGGTAACTCTAAAAAATATTTAAGATACTGAATATCAATTCTCAAGAAAATATTTTGAAGGTATTACATAGTAACCTGAAAATACATCTTTAATTCATTGCAGTCATTTAGGAATTATCTTAATAGCAGAGCATAGCAACATCCGTGAAGTAATTTCTGAGTCAGATTTTGTACAAAGAGAAATCGTGAATCGGAGTGGCCAAAGATGGCCCATCCGTTTGGTTTTTTCGGGGCAGAAGAAGAGGAAGAAGAACAACAGAAAAAACTAGAAGGAAAGTGAGAAGAAAATGATTTATTTGAGAAGTTTATTCGTGGAGAATAGTTCTTAACAAAAAGGGGTTTATTTGTTTTACGAGCTTATTGGTGAGTGTTATGCGAGCTGGAACCCGGCGCTGCTGTCTCCCCTACCCTCCCTGTCCCCTAAGTACCGTGCTCCCACCCAGGGCGGACAAACAGGTTTGCAGGAGGAGGGTGGATGTATCATGTCTCCCCTGCCCTCCCGTTCCCCTACCCACCCAGGGCGGACAAACAGGTTTGCAGGAGGAGGGTGGATGTCTCCCTAGCCCCCGTCCCCCACCTTACGCCCCACCCAGGGCAGACAAACAGGTTTGCAGGAGGAGGTGGATGTCTCCCTAACCCCCCCGTTCCCCCCCTACCCTGTCCCACCCAGGGCGGACAAACAGGTTTGCAGGGGATGGGTGGCTGTGTCATGTCTCCCCTACTGTCACCCGGGGGAGGACAAACAAAATCCACTCGGATTTTATTATTATAGATTCTTAGCAAAAATAAGAAAAATTTTAAGTTTAGACTATGGCCCAATTTATTACCCCTAATACAATACAAAAACAGGCAAATAAACTTAATAAATAAAAATATAAAAACATATTAGTATTATCAACGATATAAATATCTAAATTTTCTAATACGAGGAGATGTGTCTTATAAATCAAATAAACAAATTAATATAATTATCAACGCTTTCCAATTCGCGCTGTTTGAGATATCTTAAATTTCCGAAACATTTTTACCATATAATCTCGGCTGTGTCATTTTAAAACAGTACTATATGAAGGTCTCCCAAATTTGCCTAATCTCTGAATCTCATTATAATATTAATCTAAACGTAACATATTGTCAAATGCATAAACTCCCTTATCATTGAATTTTATTTTAATATTAATCTAAAGCAGTGGTTATTAACCAGGGGTGCTCGCACCCCTAGAGGGTGAGAAGCCGGTTCCTAAGGGGTGCGAGGATGCCTATGAATAATTAAAGGCAAAATATATTTTATATACGCATTTATTTTTTCTAAAATAAAAAATAAAAATAAAAAATAAAAATAAACAAAAAAATTAAATTAAATTAAATAAAATTAAGTAAAAAAATAAAAATAAAACAAATTAAAAAAACAAAAAAAAATTCAAATAAAACATAATAAAAATAAAATACAGAAATAAAAAAATTATTATTATTATTATTATTATTATTATTATTATTATTATTATTATTATTATTATTTTATTTCAGCAATGCTGGGGGTGCGAGAACTGACTGCTGATTTGAAAGGGGTGCATGCACTGAAAAAGGTTAAGAACCACTGATCTAAGTATAACATATTGTCAGATGCATAATTAAGTATAAAGGCCTATGGGTCTGTAATTTTTATTAGTAATTATATAATTTGATACGAACCGATTCACTCAGGCAGAGAGTCATGGAGATAACGGACCTACTGGTTAACGTTGACTATGAACAACTTAACTGTGAACATGTCTGCTTTTCTGGTTTGATTTTTAATAAAGATCTTATATACATATGCATATACGGGCCAAGTTACACGCCTCACGCAAAAGCATGAATGCTTACAAGTACACACACACACAAACACATATACATTTATATACATATGTATATATATATTATATATACATATATATGTATACATATATATATGTATGTATACATGTATAACGAATGAGTTATAATAACAAAACTCACTTAATTTAGAATCCCTTAAACTTACAGAAAAACGAACTAAACAAATATTTAACCACAACCTTTTTATCAAATAACCGACAAACACGAGACATACAAATTCACACGAAATAAACACAGCAATAAAACCTACTTACAATTCCGAAAACAAACTTCAGTCGCAGAGATTATATAAATCCAAATTCCGCGTACAAACACACCGCGAAGGAAGCTGACAGTCGCTTGAAGACAGGAAAGTAACGTAAACATTGTTTGCTTAACAAGCATTACCGAAGTACAGAACTAGCGTGGTAGTACCTCGCAAGGATTATAAAGAAGGTGAGATTGGTGCGGTGAGTATTGTGGCGGCAGTTTGAAGATAAAACAGGTTAATTATAAGTAGAGAGAGTCAAGGTCACCGCCAAAACAAGACCCGCCTAAATACCACGGAAGAAGAAATTGATAATTATATTAGTGAAACAAGAGAACCAGAAGCGGAATTTAAAATCAATGAAGTGAAGTTACACTATGCAATAAGATATTATGAGAGTGTAAGGTAGATAACCACTTAGGACACTAATAATTTTTTTGTAAATAAAAGTAATAACAAACACACTCATATATATATATATATATATATATATATATATATATATATATATATATATATATATATATATATATATATATATATATATATATATATATATATATATATATATATATATATATATATATATATATATATATATATATATATATATATATATACACAAACACACACACACACACACAATACCCACCAAAGACCAATCTACCGCTTGACACATTGCATCACCTTAGCATCACATGACATGACATAACAACGTCCCGTCATCGCCATTCCGGCGTCTAATCCGGCGGAAGGGACCTCGTCCTTGCCGACACAGTCATCTCGTATGAGGGGAAACTCAAGTCATTCGGACAGACAAGGGAAGGGACAGAGGCCTCTGTCTCGTTTCCTCGGATGAATATGCTGATGAGTGCAGCTGGGCTGACTTCTGCGCGAGATGAATTCAACAGTGGTGAATTCAGAGAGATGAATTCAACAGTGGTGAATCCAAAGAGATGAATTCAACAGTGGTGAATTCAAAGTGATGAATTCAACAGCGGTGAATCCAAAGAGATGAATTCAACAGTGGTGAATTCAAAGTGATGAATTCAACAGCGGTGAATCCAAAGAGATGAATTCAACAGTGGTGAATTCAAAGTGATGAATTCAACAGCGGTGAATCCAAGGAGATGAATTCAACAGTGGAGAATTCAAGGAGATGAATTCAAAGAGATGAATTTAAGGAGATGAATTCAGGTAAGTGAATTCAACAGTGGTGAATTCAAGGAGATGAATTCGACAGTGGTCAATTAAATCAAGAAGATGAATTCAAGGAGATGATTTCAAAGTGATGAATTCAGCAGTGGTGAATTCAAGGAGATGAATTCAACAGTGGATATGA
This sequence comes from Macrobrachium rosenbergii, assembly GCF_040412425.1. Classification (NCBI taxonomy): domain Eukaryota; kingdom Metazoa; phylum Arthropoda; class Malacostraca; order Decapoda; family Palaemonidae; genus Macrobrachium; species Macrobrachium rosenbergii. Next base: position 49,472,388 of record NC_089786.1, on the reverse strand, counting down.
ATTCAACAAAGATGAATTCAAAGAGATGAATTCAAGGCGAATTAATAGAAATGAATTGAAGGGGATGAATTCGAGGTGATGAATTCAGCAGTGGTGAATTCAAAGAGATGAATTCAAAGAGATGAATTCAAAGAGTTGAAGTCAAGGAGATGAATTCAAAAAGATGAAGTTAGATGAAAACCTATCATAAATAGTTCCTCAGAGAAAACTGAATTCTAGAGAGAGAGAGAGAGAGAGAGAGAGAGAGAGAGAGAGAGAGAGAGAGAGAGAGAGAGAGAGAGAGTCTTTACAGAAAAATTCAAAAGAACAAGGAAAAGAGATGTACTGAAGGGAGATGGAGATATAAATTGAATTCAAAGATGATGAAGATGAGGATAAAGAGTTAAAGGAAAATAATTCATTATATATATACATATAAATATTATATACATATACATATATATATGTATGTATATATATATGCGTGTGTAATTCCAAGGCAATTACGATAATGATAATGACATATCAGTTGCATTCTGTTTTAATTAATGTCCAAAAAAAAAAAAAAAAAAACGTAAGGACACAAACCTCCGCCAAGGCTGATTAATCAACATCCGCCCACCCATAAAAGGTCCCTTTTTGGTCCCTCTTCCCCCAAAAATTTGCATTCCTATCTCCCCTAAAATCCATAAAGGATATTTCAGGAGGCAACAGGGGAATTTAGTAAATAAGAAACGGAAAATTTAAAGCTCAGAGACACAGCACGGGGTTCCAAAACCCCCTACGTCTGCAACGGGTGATTTCATCGGGAAAGGGGAAGTGATCAAAGTTAATTAATGATAAGGGGAAATATCAATTAACACTCAATACAGTGCTCGATTTCTTTCTCCTGATGTTCAGAGAAAGGAGAGAGAGAGAGAGAGAGAGAGAGAGAGAGAGAGAGAGAGAGAGAGAGAGAGAGAGAGAGAGAGATTTCCCGTAAGTCTTAAAGAGAGAGAGAGAGAGAGAGAGAGAGAGAGAGAGAGAGAGAGAGAGAGAGAGAGAGAGAGAGAGAGAGAGATTTCCGCGTAAGTCGTAAAAGAGAATGAGAGAGAGAGACTGAAGGTCGAGAGAGAGAGAGAGAGAGAGAGAGAGAGAGAGAGAGAGAGAGAGAGAGAGAGAGAGAGAGAGAGAGAGCGTAAGTGTTAAAAGAAAGTGAGAAAGAGAGGGAGAGAGAGAGGGAGAAACAGAGACTTTGAAGGTCAAATGAGAGAGAGAGAGAGAGAGAGAGAGAGAGAGAGAGGGAGAGATTTCCGCTAAGTGTTCAAAGAAAGTGAGAGAGAGAGAGGGAGAGATTTCCGCTAAGTGTTAAAAGAAAGTGAGAGAGAGAGAGGGAAAGAAACAAAAAATGAAGGTCAAAAGATTTCTGAAGGTTAAAATAGAGAGAGAGAGAGAGAGAGAGAGAGAGAGAGAGAGAGAGAGAGAGAGAGAGAGAGAGAGTTATCAGCTACGCATGGACGACGTCGCATTATTAACACGCCGAGGGAACAGGCCGGCGACGCCGAAAGCACCTTTAATAAAAGCGTACAAAGCATGAGATTACGTCTCCCCGAAGTAATCTCCATATTCATTAGTCGTGAGCCGACGGATTAATGGTAATCTCGCGGCGCTGCGGACGTTATTAAACGCCCTGTCGATCAGGATGCGGGAGACGGGGGAATCGCAGCTTCTCCAGACGTCGACAGACTTATTGATCTCTCGTGAGTTGCCTTTGAATTGAACTGAATTGAATATAGAGTTTAGGCCAAAGGCTAGGCAATGTGGGGCCTACGAGGTCATTCAGCGCTGGAAAGGAAATTAACAGTGAGGTCTGAAAGGTGTAACAGGATGAAAAACCTCGCTGTTGTTTGAGAGGTCGAGATGGAAAAGAGAGAATAGAACGGAGGTAGAATGAAACGAATGAAAGAGGTTGCAGCTAGGGGCCGAAGGGACGCTGCAAAGATGTTTTTGAATGCAGTTGATAACATTTTACTTTTGGGAATGATACACAGGTAACAATGAACAATTTTTGACATCACAGCTTATTGATGCTGTGTGATTCAATTTTCTGTTTTTTTTTTAATAGATTGATAAAGGCAAGTTTTGTTTTTGAGACTTTCATTTTTAAATTTTCTGTGAGGAGAAAGTTTTTTTCTGAATAAAAAATGAACAGCTGTTTCTCAGCTGGGTTTGGATACTGTGGACTTTGTAAATGTTTCTACAAAAAAAGGAACAAAATGTTTCAGCTACACTAGGATTTTTGTCCCTTTTAAATTTGCTGTGTGGGGAAAATGTTTTTGGATGCATCGATAAATTTGTTGTGTGGGGAAAATGTTTTTGGATGCATTGATAAATTTGATGTATGGGGAAAATGTTTTTAATGCATTGATAAATTTGCTGTGTGGGGAAAATGTTTTTGGAACATTGTCATGTTTTTAATGCATTGATAAATTTGCTGTGTGGGGAACATTTTTTTGGATGCATTGATAAATTTACTGTGTGGGGAAAATGTTTTTGGATGCATTGATAAATTTGCTGTGTGGGGAAAATGTTTTTGGATGCATTGATAAATTTGCTGTGTGGGGAAAATGTTTTTGAATGCATTGATAAATTTGCGGTGTGGGGAAAATGTTTTTGGATGCATTGATAAATTTGATGTGTGGGGAAAATGTTTTTGGATGCACTGATAAATTTGCTGTGTGGGGAACATGTTTTTGGATGCATTGATAAATTTGCTGTGTGGGGAAAATGTTTTTGGATGCATTGATAAATTTGCTGTGTGGGGAAAATGTTTTTTTAAATGCATTGAAAATGATTTGATTGATAAATTTGCGGTGTGGGAAAATGTTTTTGAATGCACTGATAAATTTGCTGTGTGGGGAAAATGTTTTTGAATGCATTGATAAATTTGCGGTATGGAGAGAATGTTTTTGAATGCATTGATAAATTTGCGGTATGGGGAGAGTGTTTTTGAATGCATTGATAAATTTGCGGTGTGGGGAAAATGTTTTTTATAACGAACCGAAAAATCTTGGAAGCTATAAAAAAAGACCATCAACAAAGTTCATTAACGAAAACGCAATTTCTGTAACAGAAGAAGAGCTGTTTTGCCTTTTCACTTTTTAGTTTTCTGTAAAGAAAACTATTGTGGCGACTTTGTCTGTCCGTCCGCACTTTTTCTGTCAGATCTTAAAACATTGAGACCAGAGGGCTCAAATTAGTATGTTGATCATCCACTTCCAATCATCAAACGTCCCAAAATTGCAGCCCTCTAGCCTCAGTAGTTTTTATTTTATTTAAGGTTATTGTTAGCCATAATCGTGCTTCTGGCAACAGATCGTGGTTAAAAACTACCAAGACCAGAAAGACGATCATTTTGGTGACCTTGATTATTGACTCGATTCACTTTTTTTCCTCTTTTCATTCTCAAAGGAGTCAGGTAAGGTATATAATGGAAGTTTAGAATTAGTTTATCAATAACTGTTATTTACTTGATTGTTTTGAAAGAAATATATTGCATTCACTTCAGTATGTGCATATGAGAGAGAGAGACCTTAGACCTCAGACCTTACAATTTTTCCCAGTTCCTCAGTGAGGCGCTTTGATGTTTGTTCAGAGAGTTGCTAACGCATCTTCCGGTTATTTTGCATCTTCCAGTCATAGAATCTTATTCTTAAACACATCTACGCTCACTCCTGTTATGTTCCTCAGATGAGCTGGTCATTGAATAGACGGCATTATCGATGCTGGTGCGTGGTGGATTAATGTCCTGTGTGCTTTCCTTAATTTTCCACCACCGCCCTTTTGATAATTTTAGTTCCATGATGGTTATCTGTTTCCATGCTTGAATTCATGTAGGTTCTCTTCTCCTTTCAAGACTATATAAATTTAAGAATTGTACAGTAGTCAAGGTCCTAACTATTCTAGCTGTAAATGACCTTTGTACACTCTCTATTTGTGCAATAGATCTATTATATTGCGGTGACCTTGACGCCGTTTTATAAAGCATAATCATGTGTTCAGCTTTTCGGCATTCCCATTTTTTTGCTTTGCATTTTGCCAATAGAATTGCTATTTGATCATTGCATAACATATTCCTATTCAACATCAAGGTCTTTAACTGCTTCCTTGTTTGTGATTGTCTCGCTTTATATGCATATAGCATTCCTACTTTATCACAATAGTTCATTGATTCAAATTTATCTCATTTATATATTTTGTTTTTAGGTCTCTTTTTTCTATCTTTATCACAAGCAATTTCTCTACTTATTCATTTTCATCTGTCTGAAAAACTGAGTCAACATTACTGTCTATGTCTGCAATCATAATCACAAACATAATGCAGAACCCTTTAGACCGGATTACCGTAGCTTCATCTGATTTCTCATCGTTTGCAATCACTATGTTTTCTGTTTTGCAAAAATTCTTTTATCTATCTTCCTACTTTGTCAACAATGTTTATGTTTTCTAATTTTTTTTATTTTTACCTTGTCAAAAGCTTTTGCAAAGTCTAGGTAAACCACATCTGTATCTTTTCATTTATCATATTTTTATATATGCTTTCATCGTGGATTCAACAGTTGGGTTTGTGTACTTTTTCCGGGTACAAAACCATGTTGTCCTATACTGAACAATCTATTTTCATTAAATGTTTCATTATATTTTTTTCATTACCCTTTCATATACTTTCATAATATGAGATGTCAGACTCACAGGCCTATAATTACTTGCCTCTAGTCTTGAACGACTTTTGAAAGTAGAGATATATGCTAATTTATGCTCATCATAAATCTTGCCTGTATCTATACTTTGTCTTAATAATAGCTAGCGGCTTTGATTGAATGAACCACTTTCTTTAACAATATGGCAGGTACTCCATCTGGTCCTGCTGCTGATCCATTTTAATTTCATTAATAGCCTGCACAATATCTGTAATATCTATATCTGATAAATTCAGTATTTTCATCTCTTATATCATTATCTTCATTGTCAAAAAAATTCACTCTTATATCTTTCTGCTAATATGTTACATATTTCCTTTTTTTCATTCGTTAATCGCCCTTCAATTCTTAGAGGGCCTATTTCTACTCTTATTTTATTCATCTTTTTGCATATGAATAAAAAAATTTTAGGGTTTTGCTTGATATTTTGTAGTGTCATTTCTTCTAGGTTCCATTTTTCATTTTCTTTTGATTGTATAATCTTTTGTTCTGCATTTTCTATCTTACTTTTTAGTTCCATCACTTTCCATGCATTCTTTTCTTTTGCAAGAGCTTTTTTCCACTTTCTAATTTTCTGAAACAAGATCCTTCTGTCTCTTGGAATTCGTGACTGATGAGAGAGAGAGAGAGAGAGAGAGAGAGAGAGAGAGAGAGAGAGAGAGAGAGAGAGAGAGAAATTACAATTGTAAATTTTTATATATATATATATATATATATATATATATATATATATATATATATATATATATATATATATATATAGAGAGAGAGAGAGAGAGAGAGAGAGAGAGAGAAATTACAATAAATTTTGAAAAAATTATATATATATATATATATATATATATATATATATATATATATATATATATATATATATATATATATATATATATATACAGAGAGAGAGAGAGAGAGAGAGAGAGAGAGAGAGAGAAGAGAGAGAGAGAGAAGAGAGAGAGAGAGAGAGAGAGAGAGAGAGAGAACTGCAAGACCAAGCCTTGAAAATGTTGAGAGAGAGAGAGAGAGAGAGAGAGAGAGAGAGAGAGAGAGAGAGAGAGAGAGAGAGAGAGAGAGAGAGAAACAAATCCTTCTCATACTCACTAAAAAAACATAGGTAAACAAAAAACATAAAGTGAGAGTTCTGGGACCAGGGGAAATTGACGTGGAATTTCGGAAAACATCAGTCACCGGACCAAAGTTCCTTGTTGACGTATGGGCGAAGTTGAGAGGAAATTGGGACGCAAGTTTATGGAAGCAAGTGTCAGGACTTGATTAATCATCTTCTTCTTCTTCTTCTTTGTATTTTTAATCTAAGAAAAAATTCATAAAGACTCTTTCGAAAGGTGGAGAATGATGTTTTTCATTCACTTTTGGACAGAGAGAATGTATTTCACTCTTTTTTGAAGATGAGAATGCATATATTTTTGTTGAGGGAGAATGTGGCTTTCCTATTTTCTTTCTTCGTGAAGAGAGAGGAAACATTTCATTACTCTGGGAGAAAGAGGACGTATATTTCCGTCTTCATAAAAAGGAAGAATATATTTCCTTCAATATTCCTCTAGAGAAAAAATGTATTTATTTAAATCTTTCTGTACAGGGAAAATGTCTTTCATTATTTTCATTCATTTTTCAAAAATATTGTCATTATCATTATGGAGGAAGGATATATTTCTTTCAATATTTCCGTAGAGAGAAAATTTATTTCTTTCATTTTTTGCACACACCAAATTATTCCTCATTCTTTTTCTGACTGTCTTTAACTCTTATCTTTAGAAAATATTTTCCATTTTTTATTTCAAAATGAGAATGTCCCAAAGGAGAGGTTGAGAATTAGCGTCCTTCTCACTAAAGAGAGAAGATTTTTCGATCTTTTCTGAAGACCGACAACGCCTGTGATTGCGCATGAAAAATTATGCGGGTGACTGAAGATAATTATTAATATTTCTACTAATATTTCAGGCTAGGATATTAAACCTTCCTTCCCCACGTAAACACCATCGATTTATATGTAAGGGAAAAGTCAAGAAGCGTCAAGTATTGAAATATCAATGGAAGTTGCGTAATTGATGCAGAATATTATATTTATATTTTTTGATTTATCTTCTCTCGCGATGTTTTCTCAATAATCGTTAACGTTTCTCTCAAAATAATGCTGTTGTAAAAGAAACGCACTTCGAACAGAAGGCTAGGTTCTCTTGACCTTAGCTTGAAGTAAATCCTAAACATTTTATACTTATTACTTATCATATACGGAGAAGACTACATGGTTTGGTCATGTCATGCGGAGGGAAGAGGAAGGATAAAAAGTTTATATAAAAGGTTAAATTAGCAAATGACATTTGGGAGAAAGGTTTAAGGAGTCAGGATGCACTGGGAAGAGTTGAATTGAATTGAATATAGAATTTAGGCCAAAGGCCAAGCACTGGGACCTATGAGGTCATTCAGCGCTGAAACGGAAATTGACAGTAAAAGGTCTGAAAGGCGTAACAGGAGGAAAACCTCAAAGCAGTTGCTCTGTGAATCAACTTTTAGGAGAGGGTTAAGGAAAGTAAGATGGAAGAAAGAGAATATGAAAGGAGGTACAGTAAAAGGAACGAACGGGGTTGCAGCTAGGAGCCGAAGGCACGCTGTAAAGGTTGAAGTTTCTTCAGAGCAATCGAGTTTTCTATACATCGTATAATCAAGGCCACCGAAAATAGATCTATCTTTCGGTGGTCTCGGTATAATGCTGTATGAGCCGCGGCCCATGAATCTTTAACCACGGCCTGGTGGTGGCCTATCCTATATCGTTGCCAGAAGCAAGATTATGGCTAACTTTAACCTTGAATAAAATAAAGACTACTGAGGCTAGAGGGCTGCAATTTGGTACGTTTGATGACTGGAGGATGGATGATCAACATACCAATTTGCAGCCCTCTAGCCTCAGTAGTTTTTAAGATCTGAGGGCGGGCAGGAAAAAGTGCGGACGGACAGACAAAGCCGGCGCAATAGTTTTCTTTTACAGAAAACTATAAGGCTTAGTCCCCTGCAAAACAGTCGCGTGTATAGAGTAAGTGGGGTATTTGAAAAATACTCGTAGTAGTATGAGTCTTGAAACGGAGAAACAAATCCACAGTAATGGATGGGTACAAACATATTTGAAATTTAGTCTTTACAGAGAGCTTTCGGGAATCTGTTCCATTCCCCTTCTCAAAAGGGGAATCGAACAGATTCCAGAGAGCTCTCTGCAAAGATTTATTTTTAAATGTATGTACCCATACATAACTGGATTTGTTTCTCCAAGTTGGGTATTAACCACATTAGCCGTCAACTTCCTCCAACCCAACCCCTGCCAAAAATCGTTCTGAAAGTTGTGGTGTAACAAAGGCGAAACGTCATTTGCTTCATTATTAACCGGAAGTTATCTGTACGGGTTTCATCCTCGAATCAGCCATAAGAGGGTATGCTCGTGCATAGCTTTGTCTTTTATCTCCACAGTGACTTTGAAAGAAGTCAAACCATTTCAGGAATAAGTTAAAGTTAAAAAAGTTAAAGTCCTCCTAAGCCTCTGTAGACTCATAGGGCAGGCGCTGATCTCCTGTTTCTTAGGCCGACAGCCAGTTGAGGGACAGGCCCCAATACCTATGACACGTGGCCAGGAATAAAAACCTGTTTTTCTCCGAAATGGATGGTATGACGAGTGACTCGTGGCTGAAATCAGACCATTTGGGAAATAAATTCCTTTCTGAAGAGTATTGGTATGATAGATGGTCCCGTCCTGCACAAAAACCTGCCCCCCACCCCAGCCTACGCCCAGCCCTATTTATTTATTTTTTCTTAATCAGGAATTAAAGTTGCATGCAGAAGGAACGACGGTCATTTAAAACACACGAAGAGAAAAGAAGCATTCACAGCAAGTATATTATGTTTTGAAGAACCATATTACAGCCTAAATATAATATACTAATAATATTCCTATCTTCCTTCATCAGAAATAATAGACGAAGGTAGAAAATTGAATGAAAAGCTGTAAAGCATCAACTAAAATTATTCATAGCATGTACATGTTTTGAAAAACCATTTTACATCCTACATAAAATAACGTATTGCTAATATTCGTATCTTCCTTGATCAGAAACAATAAGTTAAGTATACCTTAGTTTAACCAGACCACTGAACTGATTAACAGCTCTCCTAAACAGGGCTGGCCCGAAGGATTAGACTTATTTTACGTGGCTAAGAACCAACTGGTTACCTGGCAACGGGGCCTACAGCTTATTGTGGGATCCGAACCACATTATACCGAGAAATGAATTTCTATCACCAGAAATAAATTGCTCTAATTCTTCATTGGCCGACCGGAGACTCGAACTCGGGCTAGTAGAGTCAGAAACAAAAAACGAAGGTAGAAATTGAATGAGAAACTGAAAAATGCATAAAAAATTATGAAAGCTTGGGAAGGAAGCGTAGCGAGTCTAGCACTATATGTGGAGCGTGATGGAATATATAAATTTTGGCCTGGGACCTACGAGGTCATTCAGCGCTGAAACGGAAATTGAGAGTCGAAAGGTTTGAAAGGTGTAACAGGAGGAAAACCTCAAAGCAGTTGCACTATGAAACAATTGTTGGGAGAGGGTTGAGGAAAGTAAGGTGGAAGAGAATAGGAACGGAGGTACAGTAAAAGGAATGAAAGGGGTTGCAGCTAGGGGGCCGAAGGGACACTCCAAAGAACCTTAAGTATAGCGTGATGGCCACGGCCGAAGAATGTCTTGAGAACATAAACAAAACATATTTATGAGATTTCTCAATTTTCGTATCAAACATATTTATGAGATTTCTCAATTTTCGTACCGGAGATAATAACGGCGGAGGGGAATTGAAATACACAAAAATAAAAAAAAAAAAAAGAAAAAGGACCTCAAATGACGTAAATTCTAAATCCTTAGCGTGTCTAGCGAACGAGCCTCTTAAAGGACACGACACAATTACAGACAGAGTGGATACAAATCTTTGTGAATGGATACAACACAGTTGGCTGTAGCTCTCATGAACTAGATCCGGCAAACAAAAACGTGGAAGCCTAGAGAGAGAGAGAGAGAGAGAGAGAGAGAGAGAGAGAGAGAGAGAGAGAGAGAGAGAGAGAGAGAGAGAGATTATATTATGGGCCAAGTTCCTAAATAAAACAGAACTGATTCATAATAACAGCAAATTGCAACAGCAAAAAAACCTGCAAGTTTCAAGAAGGAGAAACAGATTGGCTGATTGACTTAATTATAACTGGCGTCACAACATCTGGGTTACTGAGAGAGAGAGAGAGAGAGAGAGAGAGAGAGAGAGAGAGAGAGAGAGAGAGAGAGAGAGAGACCCATCTCAAAAGCCTCCCGCTAAGGAATCTGATTTAAGAACCAGAAGAACTGAAAGGCAATTCGTGTTGGTCCTTCTTTAAGCCGATGATCTTTGGAAGGCCGAGCGTCCTTCAGCAAAAAAAAAAAAAAAAAAAAAAAAAAAACACAGGAAAATCGACTTTTTTTGTTTCTCTCTCTCCATTTCAGTTCCTCAGAAGTTCCTCTCAGATCTTAGTGCCATTTTGGGGAATCAAATTACAAATTCCAGTTGCTGAGATTTCCAGTTCCAGAGCATTCCAGTTTCATAAAATCCAAGTGCCTGGTCATTTTAATCACGTGACTCTGCCTATAAAGGATCTCATTTTGTCATGGCAGGAATGGTTCACAATGAGGCCCGATTCCACTGTAGTAAGTAATTGGGCAAGAAATAATGATAGCATACGTACGCTAAGTCCATAAAGCACACAGCCCATTACAGTACCTGTAATATCAATATTTGAATATTTTTCTTAATAATTTTGCAGGAAATCAAGCTTCAAAATTCACACTATTCTTTACGTACAATAACCAAAGGTGGTTTCATTAAGAGACAAATTTATCAACGTATGGAACGCTCCCCCAAAAAGTAAACAAAGAAGCAATAGTAACGCTGTTGGAAACAAATGCATTAGCCTAAGCAAAAGTTCCTTACCTAACCTTCCCTATGGCCTGCCCAACCACGTCTCCCTGTCATCGTCATAAATGTCTAAACTTACCTTTTAAAATCTTGGGACGTCTAGGCTACGTCTAGACTATAGCCTACACCGGCAGGTGTTCGTCAGGACAGGCGCCGTCGTCTTTGAAGATCGTAGGTGGTGGATCTGCGTTAGTTCCCGCTAAATGTCGAGAAACACTATTCGGTCACTTCACATCAAAATAAAACTAACGGCGAGTCGTTACTCTGGAAAGCCAGTGACACAGCCCATAAGGACGCCATGTTTGGAAATAGTCCTTCGTAAAATATGGATACGACTATATGAGGAAAACGAGTCTACCGGCTGTAATGATCACTGATTGGTTAAAATATTACGCTCTTCAAACCTTCAACTACCTTGGACAAAAAGTCTACTGCTGTGATGGTCGATGATTGTTTAAAATACACAGGTTTTCGAGAGTACAGCTAGCTAGGAAAAACGAGTCTACCGGCTCCAGTGATCGCTGGCTGGTTAAATGGTTCCGGAACTTCCAGGACTCTCACGAAAGTACTTGTAAACAAAAGACGACATGAGTATGACTAAGAAACAAGGGCCAAGATATATGAGTCACTTAGGAAAAAGCTAATGTTTTTGACAGTTCTGTCTTCGACAAATTCATTATATTCTCGATTCCAGAAAGGTTAGTCACGAAGAACTTATCGTTTTTGTGAAGTTTATGAGGCACATTTCTCCAAAATACTGTTGTTTTAAACGTTAGACTTAGCATAGGACGATGAAATACAACTTCTCAAAGATAAACAACTGAACACAATCATGTCAAGGATGTCACAAATGAAAGAAGTGCTCACATAAATATACATTTATTATCTTTCTTCTGTTTAACACAACACCGAATGTCTTAGGGAATTGGATTATAGACCTACTATACAAAACATCTGTTTACAACGAGTTCACACGCACTCTATAGCCATTTTTCTATAAACAGTCAATATATATATTCATATATAATTCTCATTAGACTCTATCTATTAAATTACAAGGTATACACCTTCAGTATACAACTCTGTGTGTTTAGATTTGGAAAGGAACATATATATATATAATCTTTTTTTCATCTGGTATCTAAAATCTGATATACTTGATCTAAATCAACTGTTTCTAATCTAATTAATCTCGCCTAATTTCTTTTATCATACAACTGTATTGCTTCCCATGAAATCAGGAGATAGTCATTTTGTAGTATATATATATATATATATATATATATATATATATATATATATATATATATATATATATATATATATATATATATATATATACATACTGTATCTATGAACGTATGCATGAATATTTACATATCATATATTTATACACTTAAATAACGTAGCTGTCTATGTATACTGTATATTTACACATACATGTCCAAACATACATTCGTAGACAATTGCAAACTTAATTTACGGTGTGAATATTACTATCCGTTTTGCGTAATGTCACGAACACGCTCACATATCACCTCAATGCTGCCTTTGCTTAACATCGTTATTTAAAGAAACATCACTCTGTCCATTACTTGAGAAACATTACTCCGTCCATCTGACGACCCCGTCACCAGCCAGTCTTATTCGTCTCCTCGACTAGCCAGTCACGGGGTCGATTTTTCCACCAGTTTATCATATTCTCTAGATACATCTCACCCTTTCCTAACGTTCTATCACAAGTTCTTTCAGTCATTACTTCTAGTTATACAATATTTGTAGCGTTTAAGACACTCGTTTTCCCCGATTCGCTTGCAGTCGGTTCTGGCGTAAGGCATTCCGGTTGGTTCTTTGCAAGCATATGCCAATAAACAAGGTTCCCTGTCAAGGACAACGAGGTTTAGGGGTTTTTGAAACAATCACTCGTTAGAATCTTCCAAAAACGTTTTGGCAGTCTGATATAAAGTGGGATTGGCACTGGCTTTGGTTTCCAATTCATCTGTCAGTATTTGCTTTCATATAACAATTTCTTTGACGTATAATATGAGGTTTATGTTGTTTTCTCCTTTCTACTGACCGGCATCCTATACTGGGGACATTTGCTGTGAATGTTAAGATGGCCAGCAGGGTTATTTAACATTGACGTTTGCTCACTCTAAATAATAATAATAATAATAATAATAATAATAATATAGAATTATAAACTATGACCCAACATAACTTACAAGGCTAATTCTGATACTGACCTAACGACACGTTTCAGTTGTCTATTCTGACAATATCAGACCAGAATATATATATATATATATATATATATATATATATATATATATATATATATATATATATATATATATATATATGTTTCCACAAAGCTGCAAGTGATCAGAGGAATAAACTTTGTCATGACAGGAACTTATCAAAATTTTGAACATGAGTTATATGGTGTGTGTCTTTGATGAAAATTCTCAAATATTATTTTCCCTCGTGTTTCTTGTTCATAAATGCATTAATAAGTCTAACTCAAAATGTTCATAAATGCATTAATAAGTCTAACTCAAAATGCCACACAAGTTTTAGGTAAAAAGTGAAACTTCTGCATTCTACGTAACCAAATAATATATGATTAATAATTCTATTTTTGGCAGACAGCCCATTATCCGAGAATGTAAGTTATAATTAACCAAAGGAAATTGAATATTTCAATCTAACTCTAATTACTCACTTATGCACATGCCACTTGACACAGGAATAAGTTAATTCTTTAGGTACATCTTCCTCTTAATAACTTAATTTCCAGAATATGTCGTTTTCATTTTTAAGTGAAGACATAAGCCCCTCCCCTCATATGGCACAGTTGCCAAATGCCCCCATGCAGATTACCCCCAAACGTGCTAATAACATCTGTTTGGTAACAGTTGGCAACTTCCTCATGAGTGGGCGTGGCTTGCATGTTACAATGAATTTGATATATAGATGGCATCAGAATATTATGCTTTGTAGGCGTGCTCTATCATTCATTAATTTTATCATTTCAAATAGTGCTAGTAAACGCTATAGAGAGAAACAAACTGGCTATTTTATTCTTGTAGTGATAGTGGTTTAGCTTTAAAACAAAAATAATAAATGGCAACTCTTTCTTGCCAGGTATATATAGCTTATATTTTCATTTGAAATCAAATGATTAGTCAATAAACCATAGATGATTTCCCAAGAGTATCTATCAATACTGGGTTCCTGATGAAAGTACTTTACAGATATCAACCAATGCTTTTTATTTGAAATTACGGAATTAATTTATGATTTTCAATACTTTCTGATCGTGGGTAGGACTGATTTTTTTTATTACGGTACTGTTCAAATAGAGAGACGGAAATTACCTGTAACGAACTATTGATATACTGGTTGCTTTGATTGGAATCTGGAGAGAAATGTAAGTCCAAAACATTGTAAAAAAGAGAAAACTGAATGGAACACTTAATTAACACATAATCTTTCTCTTTCATTCTCACACGCACATGCACACACACACACACACACACACACAACCTAAAACCGTCATTTCCTAATATTCTTGGATCCGGTTTCTACTGAAGTCCTTGAAAATCCGAACAGGAAATGAAAATAAGAATTTCATCTTTTCCACAATAAAACCGAACTTTTGGAGTCTTGCACCAATCCCCTATATACAAAAAGGGTCTGAGAGAGAGAGAGAGAGAGAGAGAGAGAGAGAGAGAGAGAGAGAGAGAGAGAGAGAGAGAGAGAGAGTTTAATATATTAGGCCTCACCTAGCTGGACACTTCATCTAACAAGGTTACAAGGATGATTCCCATTAATTTAACGTACAACAAACGTTGTTAGTGGGTAGTACAGGCATGTGATGTATTTTCTAAATTGTTCTAATTTGATCCCTGATATTTTTCCCTTTTACCCAAGAAAAGAAAAGGAAATATAGTTTCATTTATGGGATTAACACTCAGGAGCTCATCTCCTCCTTCTAACAAAGAAGGCATAATGGTAGTGCATTTGGCTAACTAAAAATAAGAAAAAGTTGACCTTGGGTACTTTCTATATTTGGCTAACTAAAAATAAGAAAAAGTTGACCTTGGGTACTTTCTATATTTGGCTAACTAAAAATAAGAAAAAGTTGACCTTGGGTACTTTCTATATTTGGCTAACTAAAAATAAGAAAAAGTTGACCTTGGGTACTTTCTATATTTGGCTAACTAAAAATAAGAAAAAGTTGACCTTGGGTACTTTCTATATTTGGCTAACTAAAAATAAGAAAAAGTTGACCTTGGGTACTTTCTATATTTGGCTAACTAACTAAGAATAAGAAAAAGTTGACCTTGGGTACTTTCTATATTTGGCTAACTAAAATAAGAAAAAGTTGACCTTGGGTACTTTCTATATGTGGCCAACTGAAAATAAGAAAAAAGTTGACCTTGGGTACTTTCTATATTTGGGTAACTAAAATAAGGGCTAATTAAAAATAAGAAAAAGTTGGCCGTGGGCACTTTCTATATTTGGCTAACTACAACAAGAAAAAGTTGACTTTGGGTACTTTCTATATTTGGCTAACTAAAATGAGAAAAAGTTGACCTTGGGTACTTTCTAAATTTGGCTAAATAAGGTAAGAAAACGTTACCTTGGCTACTTTCTATATTTGGCTAACAAAAATCAGAAAAAGTTGACCTTTTGTACATTCTATATTTGGCTGACTAAAAATAAGAAAAAGCTGACCTTGGGTACTTTCTATATTTGGCTAACTAAAATAAGAAAAAGTTGACCTTGGGTACTTTCCAACTTTCTAATTGAGAAATTTATAAGAAAACCCTATAAAGGATAACACAGTATCAGGGTAGAAAGGAAAGCTAATATTTCAAAACAAATGGCAGGTTCCAAATAGCTTGCATTGCAGAAGCCACTACAGGAATCTGTCACTTATCTGGTACGTAAGAGATTCTGCTTGTGTTGGGAAACATACAAACTCACACACACAAACACAAACATCCCTGGTTCATATACATATGATTGCCACATACAGGCGTACATTGACCTCACATCAGAAATGGAAGAAAGATATTACTTTTCAATCTAATGATTTAAAATTCTGATATAAAAAACTTCTTGAAATTATGTACACAAAACTAAGTGCTAAATATTGAATTGATAATGGCTAAAAAATCAGTTAGTCACCTAGACAGTTTATCCATCTTATAGCCAGTGTTACCAGCACTTTCTTCATAGCAAGCTTTGCCAGTCAGTTTTACATGATTTTACTATTAGCCAGTTTTATCGCCAATCCGTTTTATCAAAAAATTTCACGCCATCTAGAGCTACCAATAACTCCCATATTACACATTTTTACAAACATTTTCCCCGTTAGCCAGTTTTATCAACACTCTCTGCAATTATGTTTTACAAATAGTTTTCTGTTAAGCCAATTTTAGTAATGTCCTCCCTAATGGCCAGTGATCACATGGATCACTTCACGAATATCAGATTATAAGTAATTACATTATCAACCAGTTTTACAAATATTTCCCTTACAAGCTGACTTACTCAAAATTCTCAGTACGGGCCAGTGTTAAAAATATTAAACGCAAACATCTCTTTCCTTAACACTACTTTTGTTCCCTGGGGCTAAAAGTCTATCCTAAATACAGCTGTAACGTAACTATTGTATTTACACCCTACTGCTTGGTACTTAGAATACAATGTACAACATACAACAGGGCTGGGGAGGGCTGCGGTGTACCAGCAGTTCGCTGAATATTCATCTGTGATTCGTCAGTTGCTCGGCAACGATTCAACAGTGATTCATTTGCGATTCGTCGGAGATGCGTGAATGATTCATCAGGAACAGGTCACTGAGAATTCATCCAAGAATCAAGAACAGGTCACTGAGAATTCATCAAAGAATCATGAACAGGTCACTGAGATTTCATCAGAGAATCATTAACAGGTCACTAAGAATTCATCAGAGAATCATGAACAGGTCACTGAGAATTCATCAGAGAATCATGAACAGGTCACTGAGAATTCATCAGAGAATCATGAACAGGTCACTAAGAATTCATCAGAGAATCATGAACAGGTCACTGAGAATTCATCAAAGAATCACGTACAGGTCACTGAGAATTCATCAAAGAATCACGAAAAGGTCACTGAGAATTCATCCAAGAATCAAGAACAGGTCACTGAGAATTCATCAAAGAATCATGAACAGGTCACTGAGAATTCATCCAAGAATCATGAACAGGTCACTGAGAATTCATCAGAGAATCGTTAACAGGTCACTAAGAATTCATCAGAGAATCACGAACAGGTCACTGAGAATTCACCAGTAGTTTTTTGGTAGTTCATCAGTGATTCATTAATGATTCATCCGAGATTCTCCATCGACTGATCAATGATTCGTCTGGGGTTCATCGATGTCTCTAGAATGACTCGACGGTCTTGTTCAAACGATTCGCAAATGAATCCTCACGACCCGTCAACAATTAAAAAAGCAGCATTCATTTGCCAATCAGCGAATCCTACATAATTGATGAAGGCTTCATCTGTCAATCTTTAGCAGTTAAATAACGATTTCTTAATATTTTACCAAGATACGCGACTGATTCACCCACGCCTCCTCGACGAATCTCGCATACTTCATCAGATTCAAGACCGCTAATATTCGTAGCCTTCCCAGCAAAGGAAAACATTACATTATCTTCGTCACGGGAAATAGAAGAAGAAGAAGAAGAAGAGGGAGCAGTAGAGGAAGAAGAAGAAGAAGGAAAGAAAAAGGAGAAGGAGAAGAATTGATATCAAAACCTATTTACAATGCAAAAGGTACGGAGTGCGCCATCGAGTTTCGTAGACTATTTACAAGAAGAAGAAGAAGAAGACGAACTTAGACTTTTATACAATGCTCTTTATACAGTCGTCAACATTACAGTATTCTCTATACAGTACTCCTCTTTATGTACAAGAGCGTCAACATTCTTTGGTTTCTGTACACGTAATATTCTTTGATGCGCATCACATCAAGTCGTCAGATCCTGAGTGAAATAATAATGTTATAGACGATAGAAACATCAGGTGTGTTTTCATAAGACAAATAAAGACTACAGAGAACGTCAAGATTTGTTTTACACGCGAAGGAAACGCCATCGCCTTGATTACTATAAACAATTTAGACGAAAATGGCGGCAGTTGTATGTTTTTTAGATTATAGGTGATATAACAGAAATGCCTGAGTTTTGTAAAGTATAGATGATAGAAACTTCAGATTTCGGTATACGAATTATAGACGATAGAATGTCTGTAGTTTTTCCCTTCATAGACAACAAACTTAAAGTCTTCGTCTTTCGAATAACAGACTAAAAGAACAACCTAATGTTTGCTTATAATATATGAAACGGACTATAAAAACTCCTAAATTGCAGATGTATAGACGAAAGAAACTTTAGAGATTGGTTTTTAAATAAGGCGTACGATAAAAGAACTTCATCATGTCTCTTACAGAAACTATAGATGATGTAAACATTATCAGACTGTTTATTATGTAAACTATAGACGACAGAAATGTGAAGTGTTGTTTATTATTATGTGAAACTTAATGGTTTTAATTTTGTACAACAGAAGCTACATATCATTTCTGGAGTTCTGGAATAATCTAATTTTTATTGAAGATCACCAGCATATCTACGACACCAATGCAACTTCACAGGCTATTTGCAGCTGGGCGAATTTTGTTGAAGTTTTGTAAAAACGCTTTTTTGTGACATCTGAACCAAGATGACTTGATTTACATAGGATCACCAATTCCCAAGCTTGGCAAATGACACGATATTTTAAAAGGACTCGATTAACTATGTTCCTCCTTTTATTTATTTGGTAAAATAAGTCTCCTAGGTAAAGTAAACTATTTTTGTCAAGAATATAGTCAATCTTTAGAGAGCTTTTTCGTGATTGGTCTACAGCCATTGTACTGCGTAGCTTAGCTTAGGCGGGACAGGGCAGACCCACTTGCCCAGCCCCAGATGTGAGAAGATGGAGGGAAATATTGTAAAGTGAAAGAAGGGAGAAAGTAATAGACCCACCTGCTAAGAAGTGAACGTAATTGTTTCATTAATATATATATATATATATATATATATATATATATATATATATATATATATATATATATATATAAACTTTTATCACTTACACAATTGTTCTGTGCATTAATACAATTAATAACAGAACCTCATTCAAACTGGAAGGTATCTAGCGGAGATATTTATTGAGGAAAAGTTACAAGCTTTCCAGGACTAACTGTCCTCATCGTCTGGTAGCCGTAGATCCTACAGCTACCACACAATGGGGAGTGTTAGTCCTGGAAAGCTTGCAACTTTTCCTCAATAAATATCCCTGTTAGATATCATGCAGTTTGAATGAGGTCCTTATTAATATATATATATATATATTATATATATATATATATATATATATATATATATATATATATATATATATATATATATATATATATATATATATATATATATATATATATATACTGTATATACAGTACTATTGCAAAGTAGTCTCATTATCATATATAAATATTTTTAATGTCATTTTAACTAAGTTCGTCTTTACTATTCAAGTACTTTAATCATCTATTATGTTACTAGTCTTTCTTATTCAAAATAATTTAGGTTCATACTGTTTACTTCGTTCTTTAATTACCTTTATCAATTTAATTCATATTATTTACTCCTAATGTGTTTTGCGAGTTATTTTTGCAACATTATCACTGATATTTTTGTGTTCAGTGGCTTCTTAGCACAATTATTTCGATTTTTTTATAGATATTTTCTAATTACTTATGCTGAATCCTTTTATGATTCATTTCAGTGTTTTCCTTACAATATATTTTTTCGGTTATTGGTTTTACTCATTTATTGTAAATTTTACACTATTTCCTTTTTGTTGCTATTTTTGTTTTCCTCTTTTATATCACTTTATTATCTATTCCTTCACTGTTTTTTTTTTTGTTGAGTTTGACTTACATTCTATTTCATTATCTATTTCACTCGAACGTCCATCAAAATCCCCATCAACCCACTAGACCAAAAAAAAAAAAACCCTTTTGTATATCACTTCATTATCTTTCCCTTTACTGTTTTTTCTTTTTCGCTTTTAACTTATGTTCTGCTTTATTATCTATTTCACTCAAGCGTCCGTCCAAAACTCCCATCGTCCAAGGAGTCGTCTTTATTACCGAATTCGACTTTATTTCACAAAAAAGCTCTCTTGTATGACACTTCGTTATCTATCTATTTTACTAGTTTTCTTTTAGTTTTTAGCTTACTTTCCCTTTTATCATCTACTTCACTCAACTGTCCAAAACCACCATCGACCAGAGGAACCTTTATTTAAAAAAAATAATAATAAGAAAATAAAAATAATCCCCTTAACGATCGATCCCAATCCTGGCGACCTTATCGACTGTGGTCATCTCGATGTGGCAATATTCCGAGCTGAGCGCCGACCTCGGCTGGACTTCTGACGAGGGCGTGTCGTGTCCTCCCCCGACGCACCGCACCAGACGCCGCCCTCGACCGCAGCACCCTCTGGAACACTTCCTGCAGCGGGCGCAGTCGAGGCCGTAGTGCTTCAGCGTCTTCCGGAAGGCTTTCCTGAAGTCGCGGTTGAAGTAGGCGTAGATGACCGGGTTCAGCGTCGAGTTGAAATATCCTGCGGGATCGTTAGAGGGAGTTGGGGAAGTTAGAGGAGGAGGAGGGGAGGAGGAGGAGGAGGAGGAGGAGGAGGAGGAGGAGAGAGAGAGAGAGAGAGAGAGAGAGAGAGAGAGTCAGGGAAGTCCTACGGTGGACGAGATGAAGGAAATGGAGAGAGAGAGAGAGAGAGAGAGAGAGAGAGAGAGAGAGAGAGAGAGAGAGAGAGAGAGTAAAGGAAGTCTACAGTGGAGGAGGGAGGAGAGGAGAGAGAGAGAGAGTCAGGATATTGGAGAGAGAGAGAGAGGAAAGAGAGAAAAAAAGAAAGAGAAAAGAGAGAGAGAGAAAGTACTGAGAGGACAGAGAAGAGAGAGAGAGAGAGAGAGAGAGAAATAGAAGAGAGAAGACAAGAGATGAAAGGAGAAGGAAGGGGAAAGATATTTTAATAAAAAAAGGAAAAAATGAGAAATATTTGGTGGAAATAAAATGAAGACAAGGATGAAATAGGTGGGGGAAAAACAGAAGAAACAGGAGAAACAGACAAACAAGAAATAGACAAATGAGAACAAAAAGAGAGAAAGAGGAGTCGCAACAAATGTAGAGAAAAAAAAAAATGAAGGAAAAAGATTATAGAATGAAAGGGGGGAGGGAAGAAGGACAGGGTGAGAAAAAAAAGGAACAAGAAGTCTAGAAATAGTAAGGGAGAGGAGGAGAGAAACAGTAAAGGGGAAAAGACTGATAAGAGAGTAAAGAAGAGAAGAACTAATAAGAGCAAAAAGGAAGATAAAGAAGTGGTGAGAAAAAGGTGAGGAAATACTTAAAGGCAATTGAGAAGATGCAGAATGAATCAGAAGAAAAAGGAATATCAAGTAAGAGGAAGAGAGAGGAAACAGGGTTGATATTTATGGACAATCTTCATTGAAAATGACCTACCATTAAATATTTCTGGTTATTTAACTAGGAATAAGCATGTCAGTTTCATTATAATACTTTCCTCAAATTAGATTCTGGCACAATCAATAAATATGACACAGATATCGGGAGTTTTCTTTAGTAAAATAACTTTACTGAAAATTTAGGAATTATTTCCTTTAGCAAAAACGTGGCAACTGCTCCCATCTGAGATGGCGTGGCCACTAAATTAGTTTAAAATATCTGGGATTTTATTTACGGCAAAACATGGGGACTAATCCCACCTAAGGGGGTGTGACCTATATATATTAGCATAAAATATGTGGCAATATTCTTAATGGCAAAATATGACATCTACTACCATCTGTGGCAGCGAGGCCTCTATATGAGCTTAAACTAAATGGACATTTTCTCTATGGAAAGGCATGGCAACCACTCACAACAAAGGGGGAGGGGTTGGTCTATATACTGAATTGAAATATCTAGGAATATTTTTATATTTTTTATGGCAAAATATGGCAATTAGTCCTCGTTAAGGGGGCGTGGCCTCTATATAAAGTTTAGAATATCTGGAAATTTTCTGTATGGAAAGACATAGCATCTACTCTCATCTGTGGGGGCGGGGCCTCTACATGAGCATAGACTATCTGGAAATCTTCTCTCTGAAAGACATGGCAACTACTCACAACAAAAGGGGGCGTGGTCTATGTACTGACTTGAAATATCTAAGAATATTGTTTAAGGCAAAATCACAATTAATCCTAATTCAGGAGACATGGCCTCTGTATGAGTTTAGAATACCTGGAAAATTTCTGTATGAAAGACATGGCATCTACTCCCAATAAAAGGGGCGTGGCTTGTAGATGAGGTTAAATTAAAAAGAGTTATCCTGACGACAAACGAAGATGCGTCTTACCTATCCAGAAGAGGATAGTGACCAGGGTATCGGGTACAGCGCATGCGTCCCCACACAAGGCGGACACCAGGTACCAGGTGAAGAAGGGCAGCCAACATAAGAGGAACACAGAAACGATGATTCCTAAGGTCTTGGCAGCCTGGAAGAAGACAATAATGGATTTCATGAAATGACAAAATACAAAACAATTGCAAAAACTGATAAATTATGATAAATATATATTAACAAGTAAAAAATGCACTGAACTTTCTTCAGCGCAATCGAGTTTTCTGTACGGCATATAATCAAGGCCACTGAAAATAGATCTATTTTTCAGTGGTGTTGGTATAATGTTGCATGAGCCGAAGCCCATGAAACTTTAACCACGGCTCGATGGTGGCCTGGACTATATCGTTGCCAGATGGCTAACTTTAACCTTAAATAAAATAAAAACTACGGAGACTAGAGAGCTGCAATTTGGTATGTTTGATGACTGGAGGGCGGATAATCAACATACCAATTTGCAAACCTCTAGCACCAATGGGTTTTAAGATCTGAGGGGGACAGTAAAAGTGTGGACAGACAAAGCCAGCAAAATAGTTTTCTTTTACAGAAAACTAAAAATAGTTTTGTAATATACAAAAGATCAATTAATTTTTATGCAGCAAAATTTCGAAAACAAGAAAGAAATGAGCAAATTAGCGGACACAAAATAGGATTTTAAAAACAGAAAAAAATGCGTGAAGTAACATACATACTATATTTGAAAAGAGAAAAAAAATATGTGCGCTATCCTGTATAAAATAAGTCAAAACAGAAAACATTTCTTCACTGACAACTATATAACGGAGCTTAAGAAAAAAGAAAATAAAAACGACATTTCTTTTCGACATATAGAATAACCGGTCCGATATTCCAAACGCATAATTGAAATATTCATTTCTTTTGAAGAAAGAGCGTCCCCTTGTACCTTAATAAGGCAACAGCTCCTCAAACAGTAATGAAATATTCATTATCAAATGATCAGCCTCAGACAAGGTTAAATTATACTTAAAAAAATAATATGGGGGTTAAAGGAAGGGTTAGATTACCTGCGGCGAGGAAAAAGGTATATCAATGAATAAAGAATGGCGGTAAATAATTGATTAGGTTTTCATTTGACCCCGAGGCTTAGACTATCAAGGAGATAGGATGACGTTGCTGTGGCCTGAAGTACCTCTCAGTACTTCCCTAATGCGTCTACCATTGCGGGGATAGTAGAAAGCAGATTATGCTTTAGAACGCTTCTCGGATTTCTGTAATGAATCTAATGTTGTTCAGATTGCAAGAAGTTGTTGAGAAGGAGACAGTCTAGCGTTGTATAAGGTTAGAGGCCTTCTGATCACCTCTCTAACGATTCTGTCGTCAAGAGGCCGCTATGGAGTTGTTAAAGACTCGATTAATTCCTAACACCTCTCTAACAAATGTTTCAATAAGCAGATGCCAGGTTAAAAGTCTCGAATGATTCTTAGTACATTTATTAACAAAGAGGTCATTCAAAGTTCAAAGTTCCTTTTATAACCTATAATACTTTCCCCAGACTGAATCCACGAATTTTCGACGTAATAGATTTATATTAACAAAAAAATAAATAAATAAAAATTAATAAATAAAAATAAAAAACTCCAAAAGCTTTTAAAACAACTGTCACATATTTTCACATTTTTTTATGCGATGAGATTTATAGTTCTTGTGAAAAAAACAGTTGTTTTATGCCAAGAATTTCTCCAGAAAGTAGTTATGTTTTTCTAGATCATAGAGAAAAATTTATGAATTGTTTTTATTTATATGGCATATATGTATATGTATATATATATATATATATATATATATATATATATATATATATATATATATATATATATATATATATATATATATATATATATATATATATAACTCTCTCTCTCTCTCTCATTTCAGAGGTTATGCTCTACCCAGACAATTTAAAAATCCTTGAGTCGTAGCGTTTTGGTCTCTCTCTCTCTCTCTCTCTCTCTCTCTCTCTCTCTCTCTCTCTCTCTCTCTCTCTCTCTCTCTCTCCATTTTAGGTTATGGGTTATATCCCCGGTTATATTTAAAGTTTATTAACCATTCTGATCGGGTTTATGAAACCGACCATACTCCCTAGGTGGGCTGCCCTTTCTCCCCCTCGTCTCTAAAAGGTTAATCAAATAAAATTATCCTCACTCTTTCTCTCTCTCTCTCCCCTGTTCCAAATAAGATGGGAGAATACACTCACTTCCTCCTCTCTTTCTCTTTTGGAAGAAATTATTAGAAAATCGTAGCTTTTCCTCTCTCTCTCTCTCTCTCTCTCTCTCTCTCTCTCTCTCTCTCTGTTAATTTTTCACACGGCTATTTTTGTTTATGTCTACCGAAAGTAGCTTTCTAATGCTGAGAAGACTAATTTAAGGTAATAATAATAATAATAATAATAATAATAATAATAATAATAATAATAATAATAATAAAAATAAATAAAGGTTTAAAAAGTTAGGATGCATTGAACAGAGGAAGGTGAAGAAGGCTAAAAAGAAACAGCTGAAGACAGAGAGAATAATAATAATAATAAAATAATAATAATAATAATAATAATAATAATAATAATAATAAATTTCATACTGAAGGTCCATATTTTATGAACACCGTCCCGCTAATTCTGGATTCTTAAGCCCACCAAAGTCTCGCCTGCGAGGTCCAGTTGCCCAAATTGAGAATTTTGGTGACAAAATCATAATATCCACATATATATAAATTTTTCCAACACTAGATATATAATCTTTTTTTATTTCTTCGATGAAATTACGCCTCGGATATTTTTATCCACATCTATGTAAGTTCTTCCAACTCTGGGTATATAATTTTTTTCTTATTTATTTGATATTTTTGCTCGATCTAAATAGGGCCTCAA
>NC_089786.1:49394694-49442194 GCF_040412425.1 Macrobrachium rosenbergii | reverse complement strand
TGTCCCCCATGCCAAATAAACGAATTATGATGGTAATCCGGATTTTAATACGGGTTAAATTTGCTGATAAAAATTGAAGATGGTCCTTTGGCTACCTGGTTTTAAATGGATGTTGAGGACGAGCCATCTAATGTCCTACTCTAGCCCAGACCAGAAGACAGCAAGAAAAAGGAAAAGAAGGGATGAAATACTCGATATATTCGCCTCTTAAAAGAAAGATTATGGGAGACAAGAAACAAGTAAAAAATATCGCCCCAGTTTCTTCGGCGCAATCGAGTTTTCTGTACATCCGAAAATAGATCCATCTTTCGGTAGTCTCGGTATGATGCTGTGTGAGCCGCGGCCCATGAAACTTTAACCACGGGCTGGTGGTGGCCTGTCCTATATCGTTGCCAGATGCACGATTATGGCTAACTTTAATTTTAAATAAAATAAAAACTACTGAGGCTAGAGGGCTGCAATTTGGTATGTTTGATGATTGGAGGGTGGATGATCAACATACCAATTTGCAGCCCTCTAGCCTCAGTGATTTTTAAGATCTTGGGGCGGACGGACGGACAAAGCCGGCACAATATTTTCTTTTACAGAAAACTAAAAACAGAAGCAAGAAGAGAATTCCAAAGCTTGACATTCGCAGGAGAGAAGGAATTTAATTAACTTCAATATTAATTAACGGGAACTGATTGATCGCTCTTGTATTCCCTGGCGGAGCAATAAAGATGAATGGAATAATATATTTTTCGTGTCAGGTGTATATACTTAGTGCCCAGCTAATGCCCCCTAACTGTTACTGAGGAAGACATGATTGATTGTTCCAGTACTCTCTGCTGGCGTCGCAATATTGTTGAGGCGGGGGAGAAAGTAACTTATTTGAATATTCCGATCATTTGTCACCTGAAGATGACATTTTAATGAACGCTTAAATATGAGTCAGGTGGGTTATTAAAATAAGTAATGACTTTTGATTGATGGATGCTCCTCATTAGTTGAGGAGGGAAAGGTGTTCTTAATCTTCAAACGCTGTTTGACTTAACTCAACACAGACTCAAACCTTCTCAGGCGGAAACTCTTTTCAAACACATTTTATTACTTTTTTTATTGCATTACAAAATCCTTCTTTTATCGTTGATGTTCAGTAAATCAAATCACTGAACAATTAGCCTGGACTTTGTCAAACACTTCTCAAACATATAGGTTGGAAAGGTTCAAACCATACTCGAACTTAAACCTGTAAACACCGACAAAACTAATCAAACATACAAGCTAAATCGGATCAAACATTTTTAAGATGAAAAGAAAAACTGTATATCAAATTGCTCGAACACCAAGTCCATTTATTTTCAAACTACGCGAAAATATAAACTCGATCATAATTCAAACTCCACTGAAACGCAGTTTCAATACAGAAACTTCAAACTCTCAAACCTTATTTAAAAACAAACTCTGTACAGATTCAAACCCTACTCAAACATGAAGACCTTTGAACAGATTTCTACATAAGTCTCTAAATATCTGTAGAGACTCAAACTCTATTCTGACACGAATTTTGAATTGTTTGAACTTTCATCAAACTCTGCCTCTGAACAGGTTCAAACCCAACTTGAACCTTGAATTATCAGGAAACATCAACATTTCTCTCTCTCTCTCTCTGATCAGGTCTCAATATCTATATTTCTCTTCCTTCTTCATTAAACCCTCCTCTCTCTCTCTCTCTCTCTCATCATCGATTAACACTCTTCCTTCTTCCACCTCTCTTTCTCTCTCTCATCATCACTTAACTCTCTCTACCTTCTTCCATCTCTCTCTCTCTCTCCAGGGTATCCATTTCTCTCACCATCACTTAATACTCTCCAGTCTTGAACTTCTCTGTCTGTCTGTCTCTCTCTCAAAACAGGTCCGTGTCTCTCTCTCTCTCTCTCTCTCTCTCTCTCTGACAATCACTATGACCTAAATCACCTTCCGGGGATTCATATTCATCGTGTTCCGTCATATTGTCATTTTCATCACGGTGATTCCCTACCCCCTTCCGCCACCGAGTCCGCTTGTTTGTGCCTGTTTGCGTTCTTTCTGAGCGTGTGTGTTCGTTTGCACGCCAGTTTGGCTGCGTGTTTATCTGGGAGAAATGCCATGGCGACACGCTAGTTTGAATTTCATGTTTGTTCGGTCTGAATTGATTAGGTAGAATGTTTGTTCAGTTTGAACCGGTTGAGTAGAATGTTTGTTCGGTTTGAAATGGTTTTGATATTTCCGTTTCCATCTATATATTTATTTATCTATCTATCTATTTGTAGGTATGTAAATGAAGTTTCTGTTCTTAAACACATATGACTTTTTATACTCAAGAGGTAATAAACCCACAAATATCACTTATTAATATCGAATTCCCTTTGCCTTATCAGTTACAATTCCCTTTGGTTGTGAATTATACCTAAGATTAAGAGAATTCGTTGTTAAGTGGTGTTATGGCTTTATGCATACACACACACACACACATATGTATGTATATATATATATATATATATATATATATATATATATATATATATATATATATATATATATATGATTTTATATCACATCACCGTATTCATATACAAGCATTAAGCTACAAACATCCTTTAATATCCAATTCACTCTACCTCGGAAATAATATATTTTTATATACGTTACCGAAGGGGAATTTTTTAGCTGATAATAAGTTCGTCGTCCCGTGGGCTCGAACCAACGAAAGACAAGAACTCAGGACTACAGTGACGCCTTTACCCACACGGCCAACAAGTGGGGTATATATTATTTCGAGGTAGAGTGAATTGGATATTAAAGGACGTTTGTAGCTTAATGCTTATATATATATATATATATATATATATATATATATATATATATATATATATATATATATATATATATATATATATATATACATATATATATATATATATATATATATATATATATATATATATATATATATATATATATACAATCACATTTTTTAGGCGACCAGAAATCGTAAAACAAGTATACAGTAACAAGCATTCACCAGAAGCTGGTATGCCCCCATAAATCTGGTCCATTTGTAAACATACACGAAGGCAGCATCCAGCAACCAGCATACGCTCCCACAGCGGACAAGCGACCATTGTAGCTGACACATCTAACGACACAATTTGACCCAAACGCGCTGAAAAGGAGTGACACTTATGAATCGCCAGTTGACGCCGAATGCCCTCGTTTGTTTGTCTTGGTGCGTTGTTTGCCAAGTCGAGAGCGTAAACAAAGGAGGAGGACCTACACCCAACCACCTAACCACCCACCCACCAATCCAGCAGCTCGGCCCAGCGTACAAAAAGCCATCACTCACGATGTAGTTCAGAGCATCTGACTAGGACAAAAGGTGAGCCGATCTGCCGTGTTTTCCACGGTGCCGGATCCCGAATTGATTTGCAGTGCTGTTGTTCTCTCTCTCTCTCGTATCATTACCTTTTTGTTCCATGTCTGTTTCTATGCCAACTCTCTCTCTCTCTCTCTCTCTCTCTCTCTCTCTCTCTCTCTCTCTCTCTCTCTCTCTCTCTCTCTCTCTCACGATTTTTTTCCCTCTTCGTCTGCGTGCTTATTTTTCAGATGTTTTCCAGATATTTCAACTCTCTCACTCTCTATCTTTTTCATGAACAAAAGACTGTTAATAAGCATGGCAGTTTATATACACACACACACACACACACAGTTTATACACATATATATATATATATATATATATATATATATATATATATATATATATATATATATATAAAGGAGATATGCTCCAAGAACATATTCCAATATGACCTTACTTAAAAACCACATAGAACATTTTAATTCATTCCTTTTCCTATTTGTGGTAGAGAAATTAATGGATACAATTTCGGATAATCCATCGTTGATTATCAACTTGTTATCTAAAGGATAATGGATATAACTGAAGGTAGGTATATACATATATATATATATATATATATATATATATATATATATATATATATATATATATATATATATATATATATGATCTATACCCTATGGATAACTGAGACGCTCTTATCCTTTTCTGTGCGAATTAAAAAAAATCCATTTATCCTATAATCCCTAGACTGCTCACCCACTAAAACAAAATCCATTTATCCAATAATCCTAGGCTGCACATCCATCAAAGTATAATACATACAGCAGGACCTAGATATCCCCAATTCATCCGGCATGGATATTAGCCACCTTCCATCCAACTCATCCACTCTAGGATAACTGGATACAATCGATGCTAAACGTGGCTGACGAAGAAAGGTTCCGAAGTGAGCTGAAATTCAATCAATCGAAATGCCTCTTCTCCATTTACCATTATGAATTGCCTATTAGGCATTAATAGGCAATCAGATCTCCCCCCCCCCGCCCCCGCTCCCCCTTCGCCCCCGAAACCAGTCGATAGCCATCGTGCCGTCGGTTAGGCAATCGAGGTGATTGCATTAGGTGGCCGTGGGTGTGATTGCCCAAGGTATTAAGGTCACTAAGTTTGAGTTTTCTAAAGGAAACCAGCTTTGTCTGTCCGTCCGCACTTTTTTCTGTCCGCCCTCAGATCTTGACAAACTACTGAGGAGGCTAGAGGGCTGCAAATTGGTGTGTTGATCATCCACCCTCCAATCATCAAACATAAAACTGCAGCCCTGTAGCCTTTGTAGTTTTTATTTTATTTAAGGTTTAAGTTAGTCATGATTGTGCTTCTGGCAACGATAGAGGATAGGCCACCACCGCGGCTCATACAGCATTATACCGAGACCACCGGAACATAGATCTATTTTCGGTGGCCTTGATTATATGCTGTAGCGGCTGTACGGAAAACTCAATTGCGCTGAAGTTTCTTCGGCGCATTTTTTACCTGTTTATTTCTTAGTTCGATTTATTTAATTTTAAAAGAACAGAGATTATTCGTTCACTGTTTTTTCCCTGAAGATATTCAAGTTTGGTTTTTGAGCATTTTTTTTATATAATTTTTCTCCTAGTGAGACATGGATTCCAATTTCATTACTTCTTTTTACTAAGAAGGTTTGTAAACTTTTATCTTCGTTTAATTTTACAATTCATTTGTCCTAAAACCGGAGTATAACTAACACAAACCTTATAACAAGTAAAAAATGCGCCGAAGTTTCTTCGGCGCAATCGAGTTTTCTGTACAGCAGCTACAGCGCATACTCAAGGCCAACGAAAACAGATCTATCTTTCGGTAGTCTCGGTAATATGCTGTATGAGCCGCGGCCCATGAAACTTTAACCAGGGCCCGGTGGTGGCCGATCCTATATGTTGCCAGAAGTACGATTATGGCTAACTTTAACCTTAAATAAAATAAAAACTACTGAGACTAGAGGGCTGCAATTTTGTATGTTTGATGATTGAAGGGTGGATGATCAACATAACAATTTGCAGACCTTTAGCCTCAGTAGTTTTAAGCTCTGAGGGTGGACAGAAAAAGTGCGGACAGAAAAAGTACGGACGGACAGACAAAGCGGCACAATAGTTTTCTTTTCAGAGAACTAAAAAATTATTTTCACCATCATCACACTTTTTTCACTCATGAAAAAGAGAAAACCTCAAAAAAAAATACGTAAAATATCCCAGAGTACACTAGATACAAAGTCAATCGTTATACGGTTAAAAAGTTTAATGTTGTAATTCATAATAACATTAATCCTTATAATTAATATCGAGACGAAAAATATCTTATTAATAATAACTTTTTATTCGATTCGAATCACCTTCGGGTTAAGATAACCTAAGTTAGGTCATGCAGCGTATGTTGGCTTTGATGACGTCATTATTTTTTTTTGTTTATTTTGCTTAAAGTCACAGACTGTCAAGAGGTCACAGCCTGCAGTGAGTCTTCAGTGGCAAACTGTAGACGGTAGTATGGGCGGAATAGAATTAATGTTTTTAAGTATGCTTTGTTCCACACTTACCAAAATACTTGAGACACCTCTCTCTCTCTCTCTCTCTCTATCCAATCCTAATAAATAAAGATTTGCATTTTCTCTCTCTATCTGTAAACAGTGATATAATTTCTCCCACACAACCAAACAGTTGTGGACCATCTCTCTCTCTCTCTCTCTCTCTCTCTCTCTCTCTCTCTCTCTCTCTCTCTCTCTCTATCCAATCCTAATAAATCAAGATTTGCATTCTCTCTCTCTCTCTATCTCTACCTGTAATCCATGATATAATTTTCCCCACACTTAACCAAATAATTGTGGCCTCTCTCTCTCTCTCTCTCTCTCTCTCTCTCTCTCTCTCTCTCTCTCTCTCACAAGTATCTCCTCCGCGGAGCCCTTGAAGCTTTCAGGGGGACGACACTAGAAGCCTCTCTCTCTCTCTCTCTCATCGGACTCTCAAGATCATCGAATCCTTAAGGCTCTGGATAGGAGTCAGACAGAGCCTCGAGGACTCATCGATTTTGTGTCACGCAGATCCGGTTCTCTGCATCCGTCGTTTTTCCCCTTTCCTCTCCTTCCGTCCGTCCGTCCGTCCGTCTTTCGTTCTCTGTTTGTCCGTCTTCCTCTCCCCCTATTGACCAATGTCTTTTAGTCTCTCTCTCTCTTCCTTTCACTTTTTTTCTCGCCGCTGGAATGTGTGTCTGACTTCATTTTTCTAATCTTTCTTCTTACTAGGCATATTCCTTCATAGGTTCTCTCTCTCTCTCTCTCTCTCTCTCTCTCTCTCTCCGTTTAGTTTTTCACTTTCTCTCACGAAATTATGCTTGGTTTATCAGCATTTTTTCTTTCTTTCTACAACGAACATTCGTTAAATGTCTCTCTCTCTCTCTCTCTCTCTCTCTCTCTCTCTCTTCCTATCGTTATCATTCCTTTCATTAGCCTCTTCACTTCCATCTTGATCTTCTGCTTTTTTTCCTGTTATTATTATCATCAAAACATCACAATAACAACACCGGTAATAAATAGGACGACGAAATTCATTCTTATAGATTTCTGTAAGCCATACAGATCTCCCCCACGCCAACTTATTTAACATAATACGCACTGAACCTCGTAAAGTGAAACTGGAACTAAAGCATTCGGAAAAGACCGCCCAACGCCACCTCTTCCGGCTCCGTGTGTTATGGGGGACCGTTCACGACAAAGAGCGGCGGCTAAAAAGAAAACGGGCATAGGGACTCGGCGCGAATATCAAGCCAGAGTTCCTCACCGAACGCGCCCGTCCATCCCATTATTACTTGGCAGACTTCGTAGTCAAGGCGATGGCAGCAGGTGCTATTATAGGGTTTCCCGGGGGAATATTTTTTCCCCAATGAACGGGGAGAGGAGACGGGTGAATGAAATGGAGATTATCTCTTCTAGTACGTTGTATTCGTTGGCGAAGCCTTTGAAATAAAGCGTCAGGGTTTCAAGCGCGAAGGAAGTTCAAGAAAAGTAGGGGAAAGGGTCAGGCATTCTGGTTTTCCGTGAATATGGAATTTAGGCCAAAGAACGAGCACTGGGGCCTATGAGGTCGTTCGGCGCTGAAAAGGAAACTGACAGTAGAAGGTTTGAAAGGTGTAACAGGAGGAAACCCTCGCAGTTGTACTAAGAATCAATTGTTAGGAGAGGGTGGAAGAAAGAATATGAAAGGAGGTGCAGTAAAAGGAATGAAAGAGGTTGCAGTTAGGGGCCGAGGGGACGCTGCAAAGAACCTTAAGTAATGCCTACAGTGCACCACATGCACTACCCACCTATGGGGCTCTGGTTTTCCGTGGGATTATGACGTCATCAAGACATACAACCACATGTAGATAAATAAATATGATCAAACACACACATATGTCAATCTATCTATCTATTTATATTTATACACACATATATATATACATGCATTAAAATTAATTTAAAATCTGTTGTGCTTGGCTATGTCGCTTGCAACCGCATCTCATTTGCAAGTTTTGAAAAGAAAGACAACTCTGTGACACACCTGTAAGAGGAAACTTTAAATTTCCCGAATCAGCTCTAGCTCTAAGCACACAGAGACACAGAGAGAGAGAGAGAGAGAGAGAGAGAGAGAGAGAGAGAGAGAGAGAGAGAGAGAGAGAGAGAGAGAGACGTGGGTTGGTTTAAGGTCTAAAAGATTGGGCCATATCGATTCTAGATCCAGGAAAACTACATCAGAGTCAGCTCAATGTGCTTGCAGTTTAAAAGAGAGAGAGAGAGAGAGAGAGAGAGAGAGAGAGAGAGAGAGAGAGAGAGAGAGAGAGAGAGAGAGATCCATACTGAATCTATATTGGGAACTACATCAAAGTCAGTTAAAGGTGCCTACAGTTTTAAAGAGAGAGAGAGAGAGAGAGAGAGAGAGAGAGAGAGAGAGAGAGAGAGAGAGAGAGAGAGAGAGAGAGAGAGACAGCAGGTGTGTATCTCTACCTGGAATTTTTTTTGCGAGCCTTAAACCCCAAAATGAGGGTCTTGCCAAAATGCTTCCCTTTTCCATAATGGATCCACTGGTCATTTAGCTCGGATGGGTCACAGGATATTGGTGGCTGTAAGCAGTCTGTTAACGAATTCTTTATTTTTTTATATATATATCCTAATAAACACTTTTCTTTATATATATATATTGAATTCTTAATATATATATATTATGATTTTTTTATATAATATCCTAATATTCTTTTTTTATATATATATATAATTAATTTTATATAACATCCTAATTTCTTCTTTTTTTTATATAATATCCTAATTTTTGTTTTATATTCTAATGAATTTTTTCCTTTTTATATATCCTAAAGAATTCTTTATTTTTTTATACATTATCCTAATGAATTCTTTCTTATTTTTATATAATATCCTAATTAATTTTTTTATATAACATCCTAATGAATTCTTTCTTTTTATATAATATCCTAATTTTTGTTTTATATATCCTAATGAATTTTTTCTTTTTATATAATATCCTAATGAATTCTTTCTTTTTATATAATATCCTAATGAATTCTTTCTTTTTATATAATATCCTAATGAATACTTTCTTTTTTATATAATATCTAATGAATTTTTTCTTTTTTATATAATATCCTAATGAATTCTTTCTTTTTTATATAACATCCTAATGAATTCTTTCCTTTTTATATAATATCCTAATGAATTCTTTCCTTTTATATAATATCCTAATGAATTCTTTCTTTTTTATATAATATCCTACTGAATTCTTTCTTTTTTATATAATATCCTGATGAATTCGTTATTTAGCTATATTATGTCCTAATGAATTCTTTCTTTTTTATATAATATCCTAATGATTTCTTTCTTTTTATATAATATTAACGAATTATTTCCTTTTTTTTTTACATAATGTCCTAATTAATGTTTTCTTTTTTATATACATCCCAATGAAATTCTTTCTTTTTTACATAATATCCTCATTATGTTTTCTTTTTCTATATATCCTAATGAATTCTTTATCTATTTTAAATAATACCCTAATAAATTCTTTATTTTTTTTTTACATAATATCCTTAACCCGGGAAGATGCCCTTTTGGCTCTGTCTGTTGGTAAAACTACTTCAGAACCCACGAATGCATTTTAAATAAATTTGGTGAAAAGATTTCCTGGGATGCTCCCCTCACAAAGGTAAGATTCTGTTGGTATGCGTGAAGCTGCAAGCGTCCATGAGATCTCATTAAAATCGGGTAATCCGTTCTCGAGATATGATGAAACTCAGACCCACAAACAACTGCCAAAGTGGAGGTTATATAAGTGGTTGACTATCATATTTCCAATTCAAGTTCTTCATCATCAGATAAAAATGATAATATAATATGAGATAGAAGAACTCAAGGAATAAAACGAGAGAGAGAGAGAGAGAGAGAGAGAGAGAGAGAGAGAGAGAGAGAGAGAGTTACATTTATCATTGTCTCAGATTCAGGGGAATAATAATAATAATAATAATAATAATAATAATAATAATAATAATAATAATAATAATAATTATAAAAACTATTTCCCTATCTTCACATGATTTGTCATTTCTCTAACCACAGAAAAAGAATTACTAACAATAGAAATTATAATTAATAATAATAATAATAATAATAATAATAATAATAATAATAATAATAATAATAAAACCATTCCCTTATCTTCATATTTTTTGTCATTTCTCAAACCACAGAAAAAGTAATAATAATAATAAAACTATTTCCTTATCTTCATATTTTTTGTCATTTCTCTAACCAGAGAAAACGAAATAATAATAAATAATAATAGTAATAATAACAAAACCCAAATGAAGTGTTTTCACTCACACCCATTTCCCACCGAAAAAAAACAAATCCCAGTTAATGCTGTATTTCACCAAAGGTTTATTCCACGGTCCGATGGCCCCGACCCGCTTCTGTTATCCAGATCTTTCAATTCCGACGCCACGGTTCAAGAAACAAAGCCACCGTTATTCCCGATAAAAAAAAATGTAATTAACGCCGTGAAATGTAATTGAAGTTTACGTTGCTGGATTACATCACTTTC
The DNA here is from genome assembly GCF_040412425.1 of Macrobrachium rosenbergii. NCBI lineage: Eukaryota > Metazoa > Arthropoda > Malacostraca > Decapoda > Palaemonidae > Macrobrachium > Macrobrachium rosenbergii. Next base: position 49,431,664 of record NC_089786.1, on the reverse strand, counting down.
TGACGTGATCTGATTACGCCAGAATTGCCAAAGAAATTAAGTAGCTTGGGGGAGGAAATAATTTGAGTTTTATTTATTTTTTTTTTTTTAAATCAACATTGGTTTAGATTTGACTGATGGGATTGCGTGCTAATTCAATTAAATTCAATGGTGAGTTAAGCTGATTTAAAAGTGAATTGAGAATGGCTTCTAAAAGGAACTGAATTTCAATTCAATTTCAACAATTGAATTGAAATTGACTTTAGGAAGCTACAATATCTGATAAGTGCAAATTAAGTGGCTAAAAGTTTTTACAATTACAACTGAAATAAAAGAAGTCATTTGTAGGATGGAAAGTAAAATAAATGAGATTTGTCAATTAAAAATGAACCCAGAAATGAAATTAAATGAATGTGTTTAAGAAAGAAAATCGAAATCAAGTAAGTGAATTAAAAGCTTATATGAATAAAAACCGAATTTATAAAATTGAGTTAAAGGTTTTTATATAAATAATAAAAAATGAATGTATAAAAATGAATTAAACTAAAAGCTTTTAAGAATAAAAACAGAATTTATAAAAACGAATTAAAGGCATTTATGAATAAAAACTGGATTTCTAAAAATGAATGAAAAGCTTTTATGAATAAAAACCGAATTTATAAAATTTGAATTAAAAGCTTTAATGAATAAAAACAGAATTTACAAAACGAATGAAAAGCTTTTATGAATAAAGACCGAATTTATAAAAACTGAATTAAAAGCTTTTATGAAAAAAACCGAATTTACAAAATGAATAAAACGCTTTTATGAATAAAAACCGAATTTACAAAATGAATGTAAAGTTTTTATGAATAAAAACCGAATATATAAAAATTGACTTAAAAGCTATTATGAATAAAAACAGAATTTAGAAAAAGGAATTAAAAGCTTTTATGAATAAAAACCGAATTAATAAAAAAGGAATTAAAAGCTTTCATGAATAAAAACCAACCCACAAGAATGAGTTAAAGGCTTTTATGAATAAAAATCGAATTTATAAGAATGAATTAAAGGCTTTAAGAATAAAAACCAAATTTACAAAAATAAATGAAAAATTTTTATGAATAAAAACCGAAATTATAGAAATAAATTAAAAGTTTTTATGAATAAAAACCGAATTTATAAAAAGGAATGAAAAGCTTACATGAATAAAAACCGAATTTACAAAATGAATGAAACGCTTTTATGATAAAGACCGAATTTATAAAAAGGAATTAAAAGCTTTTATGAATAAAAACTAACGTACAAGAATGAGTTAAAGGCTTTCATGAATAAAAACCGAATTTATAAAAATGAATGAAAAGCTTTTATGAATAAAAACCGAATTTATAAGAATGAATAAAAGTTTTATGAATAAAAACCTAATTTACAAAAATGAATTAAAAGTTTTTATGAATAAAAACCGAAATTATAGAAATAAATTAAAAGCTTTTATGAATAAAAACCGAATTTATAAAAAGGAATGAAAAGCTTACATGAATAAAAACCGAATTTACAAAATGAATGAAACGCTTTTATGAATAACGACCGAATTTATAAAAAGGAATTAAAAGCTTTTATGAAAAAAAACTAATGTAGAAGAATGAGTTAAAGGCTTTTATGAATAAAAACCGAATTTATAAAAATGAATGAAAAACTTTTATGAATAAAAACCGAATTTATAAGAATGAATAAAAGCTTTATGAATAAAAACCTAATTTAAAAAATGAATTAAAAGTTTTTATGAATAAAAACCGAAATTATTGAAATAAATTAAAAGTTTTTATGATTAAAAACCGAACTTATAAAAATGAATGAAAAGCTTACATGAATAAAAACCGAATTTACAAAATGAATGAAACGCTTTTATGAATAAAAACCTAATTTATAAAAAGAAATTAAAAGCTATTATGAATAAAAACCGAATTTATAAAAATGAATTAAAAGTTTTTATGAATAAAAACCGAAATTATAGAAATAAATTAAAAGCTTTTATGAATAAAAACAGAATTTATAAAAATGAATGAAAAGCTTAAATGAATAAAAACCGGATTTATAAAAAGGAATTAAAAGCTTTTATGAATAAAAACCGAATTTATAAAAAATGAATGAAAAGCTTTTATGAATAAAAACCGAATTTACAAAATGAATGAAACGCTTTTATGAATAAAAACCGAATTTATAAAGAGGAATTAAAAGCTTTTATGAATAAAAACTAACCTATAAGAATGAGTTAAAGGCTTTTATAAATAAAAACCGAATTTATAAAAATGAATGAAAAGCTTTTATAAATAAACACAGAATTCATAATAATAAACTAAAGGCTTTATGAATAAAAACCGAACCTACAAAAAATGAATTAAAAGTTTTATGAATAAAAACCGAAATTATAGAAATAAATGAAAAGCTTTTATGAATAAAAACCGAATTTATAAAAACGAATGAAAAGCTTTTTGGAATAAAAACCAATTTATAAAAGTGAATTAAATGTTTTTGTGAAGAAAAATCGAATTTATAGCAGTGAATTAAAACCTTTTGTGAATAAAAACTGAATTTATAAAAACGAATTAAAAGCTTTTATGAATAAAAACCGAATTTACAAAAATGAAAGAAAAGTTTTTATGAATAAAAACCGAATCTACAAGAAAGAATTAAAGGCTTTTATGCATAAAAACCGAATTTACAAAAATGAACTAAAAGTTTTTATGAATAAATCCTGAAATTATAGAAATAAATTAAAAGCTTTTATGAATAAAAACGAATTTATAAAAAGGAATGAAAAGCTTTTATGAATAAAAACCGAAACTGATAAATGAAAAATAAAATGTATCAGTAGATTTTGAACTGAAAAAGAATTCAAGTGAAAGAATTGAATTTGAACTCTGGAATTCGCCTCCTTACCTTTCTCTCCCGTTTCATCTTGTGAAGCGAAGACTGCTTCTTCTTCGCCTCACCCGCCTCGCTGACGCTCATGATGGCGTCCGGCCCCACGCCCGCAGAGCTCTTCCTCACGCCCACCCCTAAAAACCTCCGCTTGACGCCCATGGCGTTCTTGCCGTGCTTCCCGATGGGCGTGCTGCCCGGCGATGGCGTGGGCGTCGACTCGTCGCTGTTCGGGATGTCCATGGCCCTTCCTCCCCCTCCTCCTCCTCCTCCTCCACCTCCTACACCGCCTCCGCCGGCGACTCCTTCAGGAGGCTGGTCGAGGCAGGACTCGGTGATGTTGAGGTTATCGAAACTGGTGGTGGTGCCGTTGGTGGTCGCGTCCTTGGTGGACCCCCCACCCACACCACCGCCTCCGCCCACGCCCACGCCGCCGCCGCCGCCCCCGCCGCTGTGGCCCCTGCTGGCGTTGCTGGGGGCGTCGTCGGTGATTTTGACGCTGCCCCTCGTCATGCCGTTGATGTGCAGGTGCTTGTTGAGGAGAAGGGCGGCCACGGTCGATCTGGAGGAGGGAAATGGAAAAGGAATGAACGAGGAGGTCGGACCTCTCTCTCTCTCTCTCTCTCTCTCTCTCTCTCTCTCTCTCTTTTATGAAGAATCTATTCGTCACTTTTACCGGATACGTAGATAATTGTAATAACCACAATGACCTTTTTATTTGTCAAATTCTTCACACTTTTTATGTAAGGTTGTCACAACAAAGTCTGAGATGCGGAGGGCATTGTGGTTATTACAGTTACATATGTACATACTACATACATACAAACATACATACGCGTACATTCATACATATATGTATACATATTTATTTATGTTTATTTGTAATGTACATATATGTGTATATGTATATATATATATATATATATATATATATATATATATATATATATATATATATATATATATATATATATATATATATAATGTGTGCGTGCTTGTTAATGTATGTATTTTATTAGAAGACACGATTGAAATCTAATGGCATCTCTTAAGAGAGTATGGATGTATTTTGGCTGTTACATAAGACACTATTTTTCTGTGACGCAAAAACAGAGTTCGTATCATTATACATACAACATAAATCAAATGAGATAATTAGCAATTATCCCCATAAAACTGGGACGCCAAAGGGGATGCAAGGAGAATTCTATAAAAAGTTAAAAAAAATCTCGACTCTTTTTCTGGTAACACTGATTCTGAATCGTGTCCTTTTCACTGAGGATGCAGGATTACCAACATAACACGAAGCTGTAAAAAGTTATTATGTACACTAATAATTAAATATTCTCAGCCTGCGTAAAGGCAAGAGGAAGAATGATTAATATTTTGGTATATTTCTGGCGTAGCAACTTGCACACGAAGTCACACGCTGAGTGAAATGCCTCTAATTTAATATTGTAAATAGTTGGCATTCCTGGAGTTTCAGTGGTCGCTGAGTGCAAACATTACGATTCCTTCAAATTTATTTTGTCCATTCATAGATGCTGCTTAAAAAACGAAGCCTAATGCAACAGTACATCCAATAAAATACTGTGCATCAACAGTACACCCTGAGTTACCAATATCAGAAGTGAACGAAAGAGGCGCTGATTGGCTAAAGCACAATGAATAGTTGAATACTGTTGGCAAGCAAAATGAGTGTTACTGTGGGCTATAATTCACCTACGGATGAAATCTCCCTCAGAAGAAATGAAAGATGAAATTTATACAGAACTGCTCGTTGTTGTAGATGACATGCCAGAAAGAGAATTGTTGTTGGTGATATCTGAATATAAAAGTTGGTAGGAGCAATGAAGGCGAGGAGGATGTAATAGGTAAGGAAGGAAGCTAAAATTGGGTTCATTTCATAAGTTTTTGTGCACCTATAATTTGGTGATTGGAAGTGTTCTTTTCCAACAAAAGGACACCCATAATACACTGGGACATATCTAGATGGCAGTCATAGAAATCAAGACAATGCTGTTTTAATTTGAAGAAACATTAAAAATTCATAAAGCTTGCTTAACAGACTAAATCATATATCTAGAAAGACGGGACTCATGATAAATCCACGAAAATCAGAAGTATTAAGGACAGATATTGGACAAAGGGATGAAATAACATTCAATGGAAAAAGAATGAATAAGATTCCATCTTTCAAATGTTTGGGAACAATTATATTCGATATAGGTTCTCTGAAATTGTAACTTAGTTAAAGTATAAACAAGTACAAAATGCTCCGAAGTAGTTTCTTCGGCAAAATCGAGTTTTATGTACAGCCGCTACAGCGTATAATCAAGGCCACCGAAAATACATCTATCTTTGGGTGGTCTCGGTATAATGCTGTATGAACCGCGACCCATGAAACTTTAACACGGCCCGGTGGTGGCCTATCTTATATCGTTGCCGGAAGCACGATTATGGCTCACTTTAACCTTAAAATAAAAGCTACTGAGGCTAGAGGGCTGCAATTTGGTATGTTTGATGAATTTAGGGTGGATGATCAGCATACCAATTTGAAGCCCTCTAGCCTCAGCAGTTTTTAAGGTCTGAGGGCGGACAGAAAAAGTGCGGACAAAATAAAGCGCAGACGGACAGACAAAGCCGGCACAATAGTTTTCTTTTACAGAAAACTAAAAATGCAAATCAAACTAATCAAATACCTGTAAGTCACCAGAAATATACAACAATTGTGTATGATAGTGAATATCGTGTTTAAAACGTACTACGACAGTTTCATTCGACAAATCTTCATGTAAAAAAAAAGAGGAAAAAAAAAAAAAGCTCTTTGAGTTTCAGGTCGACGAGCCTAAATTAATTATGAATTCCATAATTTCTCCCCCGACCACGCTGCAAGAGAATTCCCGCCTTATTTAGGAGAAAAAGTTTTGAATTATTGGCCAGGAAATTATCTCATCATCATCATCATCAGGCGGTTGCGCAACAGTGTCGTGACAACAACACCTTAAAAATAGCTACGAGAAGAAGAAGAAGAAGAGGAGGAGGAGGAGGAGGAGGAGGAGGAGGAGGAGGAGGAGGAGGAGGAGGAGGAGGAGGAGGAGGAGGAGGAGGTACCTCTATAATCCCTTTTAAGACGCCAAGTCGAGGGTAAATAAGAAAAAAAAGGAGAAAGGTACCGTGACCATGACTACAAAATATTTTGCGGTCGTACCCCCTCTCATTTCTTTCAAGGGATCTTTTGAACGGCTCTCCCTTTATACTCCTCTTCTCTCTCTCTCTCTCTCTCTCTCTCCCGCCTTTAACCTTTTCCAACCTCCTAGTCATCACCAGTTCCTCCTCCTCCTCTCCCTCCCCCTTATCTCCAAATAAAGGGAGTACCTGATCTCAGACGCTCATTATAAAGTGAGCTTATTGATTATGCGGTTTCTTCTTCTCCAGGAAAGAGTAGTTTCCCCCTCTCCCCACCCCCTGCTCCTTCGTCAGGGGTAGGGGCTAGGGACTGGTGACTTAGAGACTTAGACACGGGGCTAAAGACTGGGGTCTAGGCCGATGTTGAATATGGGGAAGAGTGATACTCGTGCGGGTTTGCTCTGAAAGACTGAAGTGGGCACGTATCTTTTCCACGTTTGTTTACATTGAATTCATAAATAAAAGTCACAAACATGGAAGCACTAAGGATCCCGGGTAGTCAAATGATGAAAGGGAAACTTCAGAATTAGAAATGACACGTACATAAGTATTTAAGACATAAGAAAGTTCTGTCCATCGATCTATATCACTAATTGTGCATTTTCACATAGTTATATTTGTATTTATGCATTTACCTACACGAATTTAAATGGCTAAAATCTATGAATATTTTACATTATATTTCTGTACTGAGTTTTCTTGGATGAATTCACTTTGTAGAATCAAACGTATTGAATTCTTCACAGTGGATTCTTTTCCGTGATTGGTCTGAAAGGAAAGGAATTTTCCTGAGAATGCTTGAATTCATTCTACGAGCCAGTCTTCATTGCATGCAGTGCATTACTACCCTAATACTATTCTTCTTGCATTTTAATACATTTTTATGTTTATTAATTGCTTTTTTAATATATCTCTTTTTTCTTTATTTTTAATTCTTAATGAACACCATATTCTTTCGAATTTTCTGCATTTCCCATATGAATAGGGCTCCTGAATAATAATAATAATTTTACTTATTCCTAATAATAACATAGACTCCATATTTCATCTCTTGTCATAAGCTGAAAAGGATTTCAAGTCCTGTCTCACTCAATACTTGGATAGTTCCTCGTTGGACTGGTCGGCACCGTTCTCCATAGCACTCTGCAGATCCGGGTTCATCTCCTGAATTTTATATCTGGTGATAGAAAATTTCTCGCTATAATAACAGACACAGTTCATCTTTCATCTATTGCCAAAAACAAATAAGTTGATCTGGCCATTCTAGGAGAGCTGTCAGTAGTCTGTAAAATCACTCAGTTTTTTCCTTTTTGGATGTAAACATCCATCCAGGATCTGCATTTATCAGAAAAGATTGCATTATTATTATTATTATTATTATTATTATTATTATTATTATTATTATTATTATTGAACCCTGTTTACTATTCTCCCAAAGAAGGAGATGAACCTTGTTCATATGGAATGAGCTCTCCTAGAGAGCTGGCGAAGGATTAGATTTATTTTCCGTGGCTAAGAACCAATTGGCTACTGCAACGGGAACAGTTTATTCAAGAATCCAAAGAATTATAGCGAGTGTTAATTTTATCAAGAAATAAATTACTCTTACGCAACAGAAGATAACAGGAATAAGAGAAAGAAAGATCAGTTATGAGAAAAGAAAAAAAAATGACAAGATAACAAATAAAAAGTTAAAAAGGAAGTTAAAGACTAAAATACGAGGAGGATTGTTTTAGTGTGGCAACGCACTGCGTTGCTCTAAATGGGAGTTCTCTTTTCCCAAGAGTAAGTGCGAGCTACTCGCTTTGCAGAGCGTCGGAATTCACGGTCTTCTGAGATACAGACGCGTCAAAGAGGTCACGCCACATAGCCAGACCACCCAGCACCAGAGGGCACTCGTTACTTTCAACACTAACCTGTGTATGCAATTCCAGGTATTATATATTTATTATAATATATTCCTGGTTTCGACGTTCATTGATTTCATGGGAGCTGCAGATTAACTTTCCTTACTTCCATTGTTGTTTTGTTAAGTAATTCTTTATTAAACAGTTTATATATATATATATATATATATATATATATATATATATATATATATACAAAATCCACGATGTAATCCATGTAGAAAAGAAACAATGGAGCACTGCAAGGCCTTTCGACTTTCTGTCCTTTACTTAGCTAAGTGAAGGACAAGAAGTCGAAAGGCCTTGCAGTACTCCATTGTTCCTCTTTCCTTCGTGGATTTTGTCTATATAGATATATACATACACACACATATATACTATATATATACATACATATGTATATATATATATATATATATAATTTATATATTTATATATATATATATATATATATATATATATATTCTTCAATCATTCATATAGGCTTCTATATGAATGATTGTTCTCGTTAAGTAACATTACACGCCCACAGACATACGTATATATATACATATATCAATTATGCCTGTCCTTTACTTAGCTAAGTGAAGGACAAGAAGTCGAAAGGCCTTGCAGTACTCCATTGTTCCTCTTTCCTTCGTGGATTTTGTCTATATAGATATATACATACACACACATATATACTATATATATACATACATATGTATATATATATATAATTTATATATATATATATATATATATATATATATATATATATATATATATATATATATATATATATATATATATATTCTTCAATCATTCATATAGGCTTCTATATGAATGACTGTTCTCGTTAAGTAACATACACGCCCACAGACATACGTATATATATACATATATCAATTATGCCTGCATTAGTGTAATGTATACATGTATACATTATATATGTAGATATACATAAGTAAATAATTCCAAAAACCAGTAGATTCCATCTGTATGCTTCGACCTTGAACAAAAAAAGAAATTCTCTCCATTACCACAAACCCCTCCTCCCCGCCTCTCTTATGCCTTGGTATTTCGTGACAGAGAGAGAGAGAGAGAGAGAGAGAGAGAGAGAGAGAGAGAGAGAGAGAGAGAGAGAGAGAGAGAGAACGTATCCATAGTGACGTGCCAGCGTTACTTATTTAGTCTCTCTCTCTCTCTCTCTCTCTCTCTCTCCAGATATAGTGCGAGCTAACAACTTACTGACCTCATAATGAATTTATTCTTGATCGTAGACTGGTTAGTGGTAGCTGGTTTGTTTTTAGGCTACAAAGGCCTTATGCCGGCACGGGCGTCTTCCCATAGGAAGTTTGGTAAAGCGTTAAAGGGAATAAGAAGACTGGTGTGGACCTCTGGGAACATACTACTTGACCACACGAACCGTAATTTGGTTATTTCATTTGCTAATATGAAAATATTTTGAATTGAATATACGTGTATGTATATATATATATATACATATTATATATATATATATATATATATATACATACATTTATATGTTAATATTTTCTAATGTTGATATTTCAATTGAGGATAAATGTATTTTTCATATTTATAGGATAAATGTATTTTATATATATTATATATATATATATATATATATATATATATATATATATATATATATATATATATATATATATAATGTTAACATAATTTTAACTGGAAAACGTTTTCAGTCCCAGGAGTAAATGTATTTTTACAAATTAACAGTATTTGCAATTGAAAATTCATGGTTTGATTTCAAATATTTCTTTGCAATTGAAAATATATATTTACTTTCAATTGCAAAATTTATTTGAAAGTAAAAAATGAGTCTTCAATTAAAAAATATTTATTCGTAAAAATACCTTTATTCATGGGATTTTCTAAATGTTCCTTTACTTAAAAATATATAAATAAATATATATATATATATATTATATATATATATATATATATATATATATAATATATATATAATATATATTAATATATATATATATATATAATATATTTATATATATATAAATATATACACATACTTTGAGTTTACTGTCTTTAATTCGACAAACATCTGAATTTTAACTATATATCTTGTTGAACATTACAAGCAAATACGAAGTCCACTGTGGGATACAAAACTCTTATCTCAGCTTCAGGCAAGCTTTTGTTTTAGTTTTCTGTAAGAGAAAACTATTGTGCCGGCTTTGTCCATCCGTCCGCACTTTTTTCTGTCAGCACTTTTTCTATCCGCCCTCAGCTCTTAAAAACTACTGAGGCTAGAGGGCTGAAAACTGGTTTGTTGATCTTCCACCCTCCAATCATCAAACATACCAAATTGCAGCCCTCTAGCCTTAGTAGTTTTGATTTTATTTAAGGTTAAATTTAGCCATAATCGTGCTTCTGGCAACGATATAGGATAGGCCACCACCGAGCCTTGGTTAAAGTTTCATGGGCCGCGGCTCGTACAGCATTATATTGAGACCACCGAAAGATAGATCAGATTTATTTTCGGTGGCCTTGAATATACGCTTAGGCGGCTGTACAGAAAACGCCATTGCGCCGAATTTTGTACTTGTGTTTTTGCCTGTGTCGTGTAGGAAGGAAAATATTTCTTAAACCTTCGACTGTTTCGTATCAAATTGTCTCTTTAATATTCATCAGCTCTTAATAATTCAGAACACCGGACTGACTCGTGTCTGTTGAAATATTAATATTTTACTTGAGCAAAAACAAAATAAAAAATAAATAAATAAATAAAATTTGTCGTGAACATAATATTTTTTTAAGTCTATACAACGACTTGAAGACAATTTATCTTAAGAAAAAAATATTCCTCATGGAAAGTAATTTCTATTTTAGTGGTAAATATTTAAAGTTAATAATAATAATAATAATAATAATAATAAAAATAATAATAATAATAATAATAATAATAATAATAATAATATTTATTATTATTATAATAATAATCGATGTCCAAAGTCATTTTATGTTTTCCATGAACTCAGTATATGTAGATGTTGAAATATAGAAATATATATATTATTGTTTTTTGCCTTTTCATTGCTCTCTCTCTCTCTCTTTAAAACCCTTCTGCAATGCTTTGTCCCTATCTATTGCTTATCTAATTACGTACTCTCTCTCTCTCTTTAAAAGCCTTCTGCAATGGTTTGTTCCTCTATTTTTCTTATTTAATTACTCACTCTCTCTCTCTCTCTCTGTGACTCGTTCGCTCAATCTTATATAACCCTCCCCTGCTGGCATCCTAACCCTCTCCTGCTCTCACCCCTCTCTCTCTCTCTCTCTCTCTCTCTCTCTCTCTCTCTCTCTCTACGTCATGTCTGACCTACTGTGGTTCATCAAATTTTCACCGTGAAAAATGAAAGGTGACATTCTCACAAATGGGGGCCTTTTCCACGGTAGTTTTCTGTTCAAAGAAGTAGAACAGGAACTATGAAGTTCAAGTACAGGAGCCTGATTCTTTTTATGTTTGTGGAACATTAAATAGAAATAAAACAAGTAAAAAACTTCGGCGCAATCGAAATTTCTGTACAGCGTATAATCAAGGTCATCGAAAATAGATCTATCTTTCGGTGGTCTCGGTATAATGCTGTATGAGTCGTGGCCAATGAAAAACTTTAACCGCAGCCTGGGTAATATCGTTGCCAGGCGCACGATTATGTCTAAATTTGACCTCAAATAAAATAAAAACTACTGAGGATAGAGGGCTGCAATTTGGTATGTTTGATGATTGGAGGATGGGTGATCAAAATGCCAATTTGCAGCCCTCTAGCCTCAGTAGTTTTTAAGATCTGAGGGCGGACAGAAAAAGTGCTGACAAATAAGCATCTCTATAATAGTTTTATTTTACAGATAACTAAAATGATTTCTGAATCCAATGAAATAAACTAAGCAGACACATTACGACTAAGAAAGAACACGGCTTCTAAAGTCAACTGATCTCAGAGCGAGAGAAATCCCAAGCAAAATGGACAGAAGAACCACGTAAGCTGCAAACAATAACATCATGGAAATAGTGAAGAGGTGAATACCGGAGCTCACGAAAAAGGAAAACACAAAGCCCCGCAGACCAGACCACGACACTGAGTATCTCGGGAGATACAGAATCCGCGGCGAGAATATAAAGTAGAACCTACTGTAAAGGACGAACCGCGACTTTATGTAAGCCTCGCCACAGATAAGAGGGTAGACAGGAATACGTGGTGATCATTTATATGTTCCTAGTAAGAGCTATATAAATATCTGTGACAGATGCTATTGTGTCATGCTATGGTTTAAATGCTAGATATCTGGACATTATTATTATTATTATTATATTATTATTATTATTATTATTATTGTTCAGAAGACGAACCCTATTCATGTGGAACAACCCCACCAATTGGCCATCGATTTGAAATTCAACCTTCCAAAGAATATGGTGTTCATTTGAAAGAGTGACAGAAGAGAGAAGGAATAGTTTACATTATTATTATTATTATTATTATTATTATTATTATTCAGAAGATGAACCCTATTCGTATGGAACAAGCCCACCAAAGGGGCCACTGACTTGAAACTCAAGCTTCCAAATGTGGCGTTCATTCGAAAGGAGTAACAGAAGGTAATGGGAAATACAGAAAGAGAAGATTACTTATTAGAAAAACAGATAAATGAACAAATTAGTAAATGAATAAAAATGCAAGTAAAATATTAAAAGGCAAGTTGAACTGTATAAAGGTAGCAATGCATCGCACCTTCGCTGAGAAAGAACGTACAAGAAAAGTTTGATTCCCCAAAACTTGCGAAACATGACGGGGTCAGAGATGAATTTGCAGAGGTGAAACGTCTACATTTTAAGGCCCAGACATTGCAGGATATAATATCACATGGAAGAACGAGTTTGGATAAATCTTAAACTGTAGCTAATGAATAAATTGAGGCTGTTCTAAGGATCGTATGAGAGTCCAGGAAGGGAGAAGATCATCGTGAAATAAACAGATATGATATTAATTCTGGCTTTTCTCAGATGTGAAAAATAAAACTAAATAATTTTATTTATAGACTAATCACACAGAGACGAAGCAGGAGTGAATAACTGGATAATAATACCTGTACAAACAGAAATAAATAGTAAAAGAGAAACAAAAACAACCGGATAAAAGTTATGGGCAAGAAAAGAGTAGACAAGAAACTGACATATAGCAATGAATAACCCACAGCCCTTTGTTGTTCCTCTCTTCGGCGTCCACATCTAAGCCGCCATCTTGGAAAGAGATCCCTCCGTGGGAAGAGGAAGGAAAGGTCATATCCTTCTGACCTTAATCAAGTGGATCGTTTAAGCTCGTGTGAGTGTTTCGATGCTCGTTTCTATTTGGGGAATCTCTGTGTCGTTGTTTTGTTTTTGTCAGTGAGGTCAAGCGATTCTTTAGATAGAGTGTTTTCGAGTATGTGTGTGTTTGTGTTTTTATATATTCGTGTGGGTGTGTTTTTTGAGTGTTTTGTAGATATAAGCTGGGTGTTTTTAGTACTTCCAATCGTCGACAACAAAGCTGAGAGGATGTTATAGAATGAATTTACAGAATTTAGACCAAAGGCCACGCGCTTGGACCTATGGGGTCATTCAGCGCCGAAAGGAAAATTGAGAGTTAAGAAAGAGAATATGAACGGAGGTACAGTAAAAAGAATGAAAGGGGTTGCAGCTAGGAACCTTAAGTGATGCCTACAGTGCACCGCATGAAAAGCACAGACAGATTTTTCATAGATTTTACACATTTGTGAATGAGTGTGAGCGGGCGTGCATATCTGAGAGATCTGTCTTAATGAGACGATTTGCTTCAATAAACTACAAAGAATTCTTGTCTATTATAAGCGATTGTTGGGAAACGGAATAATGGCACTTATCGTTAAGTCTACCTTGAGCGCATTTGCGCGACCATTTGCATTGACGATGAAATCCAAAATCCAATGAAGTTTCAATGAATACGATTTCCTTCTGGTAGGTGTAGGCACATTGCAAAACCTACACACACACACACACACACAAAGTGTATTTGGTTTTACATACAAATACATGCATGCATACATACATATATATATTTATATGTAAAAGTATTTATACACACGCATATATATGTATGTATGTATGTATGCAGTTTATATATATACATACACATATACACATACCTATATACATACATGTAAGTATGTATGTATTTGTATGTAAATAAGTACGTATTATGTGTATGTGGGTTTTGCTTAGGCAGTCTTCTTAAATATGTGTATTATCGAAATCTATCTCCACCTCTCTGCCCGGAGACAAGAAACATTTCTACTAACAAGCGTATAAATATGAAACAAAGTAACAGAGACGCAAAAATGGACAGGCAAGAAAATAAAGAGTTTCCACTTGCATTGTGATCAGTTGACGACAGAAACTCGGGAATAAAATTCTTGAAGAAGAAGAAGAAGAAGAAGAAGAAGAAGAAGAAGAAGAAGAAGAAGAAGAAGAAGAAGAAGGAGAAGCCACTTGCAATATGATCAGTCGATGACAGCAACTCAGGAATAAAATTCTTGAAGAAGAGGAAGAAGAAGAAGAAGAAGAAGAAGAAGAAGAAGAAGAAGAAGAAGAAGAAGAAGAAATATGATCCGTCGACGACAGAAACTCTAGAATGGAATTCTTGAAGAAGAAGAAGAAGAAGAAGAAGAAGAAGAAGAAGAGAAGAAGAAGAAGAAGCCACTTGCAATATGATCAGTCGACGACAGAAACTCAAGAATAGAATTCTTGAAGAAGAAGAAGAAGAAGAAGAAGAAGAAGAAGAAGAAGAAGAAGAAGAAGAAGAAGAAGAAGAAGAAGAAGAAGAGAAAAAATAAACAATCGTTTGCTTGCCTCTCCCAGCCTTCGCATCAGAAAGAGATTAAGGCGGCCTTCCCAAGATGGCGAGCGAACTTTGAAGGGAAATTTTTCTTCAAGAATGGATACGGGTATCCTAATGTTCTTTTACTAGACCAGACACGGAGATGATGTTAAAATGGAAAAGAGAGAGGGGATGGGAAAAACGATTATCCTCAATCTGCTTTGTTACATTTTCGTCATTTTTGTATATGGAATATTGAATTTTGGCCCAAGGCCAAGCCCTGGGACCTACAAGGTCATTCAGCGCTGAAGCGGAAACTGATGGTCGAAAATCTCGCAGTTTTTGTATAAGAGGAGTTAGACGGGTTGCACAAATTAGCGACCTCACCGGAGGCCTTATCTAATGAATGTGAAGATTACCTCGTCGAGGGCCTCCCGTTTTGATGGTATACCTCCTAACGAAGCAATGAACACTGATGTCTTAGCTGCGACCCACAACAGGCGATTAACAACTGAGTGTAAAGACAATGCTTAGGAATATTTTATTTTTATGGAACGCTCCCATCTGCCCCTACTTGTCCTGTTCGGGAATCGAACATGGGTTGTCCAGTAGAGAGCTAGACACGCTACTACAAAGTTATGAAGCCACAGAGAGAGAGAGAGAGAGAGAGAGAGAGAGAGAGAGAGAGAGAGAGAGAGAGAGAGAGAGAGAGAGAGAGGGAGAGTAATTATTGTTTGTTTTCTTCTAATATTTATTATATTTTTTCTTGAACAAGCAAAATGGTTCTAAAAATACAATAAAAAAATTGATGCAACCATTTCATCCATAGCCTGACTTCCAAAAAAAATAAAATAAAGTGAATTTGCCACGATCGCAGGTCTCACGTTGTAGATGATAAATGAAAGGACAAATAAACCAAATTTAGGGAATGGCCAACAGCTTTTAGTAAGCCTCATGAAAAAAAAGAACAGGAACAACTATATAGATCCGTAGAAAACTTTACAATATATATTTTCTTACTATGGTCTGCCAGTTTAGTATTGGGAGGGCAGTCACGTTCAGCGCAACAGTTTCCACTTTCATAAAGAGAAAAGTGACTGGACTCTGAAACAGCCTAGATTCGAGTCTATTCTCTGCCTTCCGGGAGCAAGGGAGGTTTTTTTTTTTATTTTTATTTTGTCTTGACCCGTGCTTGCTTTAGCTTTCTAGACCTCAGGTCACAGAAAGCATTTTTCACTCAGGTCTATTATTCCCTTCGACCTTTTTCGCTCTTTGTACATTTGTAGCTGAATTGCAAACGAATTTGTAAGTTCAATTTTTGTCCTGGAATCCTTGATATGCTCCTTATTGAAAACTAACAGAAAATAATTTAAACTTACATTCGTAATTTATCAATTCAGTTTTGTTTTAAAACTCATGGTACGTTCATTATCACACTAAATCAATATATTTTATCCTTTTATCATAAATTATAAAATCAATGTCGTTTTAAAACTCATGGTAAGTTCCTTATCAAAGTAACACAAGAAAATATATATCCTCTTATTCCTAATTTATAAATTCAGTTTTGTTTTAGAACTCTCTGCATATTCCTTATCAACAACTAACTCAAACTAATCTATCCCTTTGTCCAGAATTAATAAATTGAGTTTTTTCGGAACACTTAATAGGTTCCTTATTAAATACTACCCCCAAAATAATCTAATCTTTTATTAAGAATTTATAATTCATCTTTTTTCTCTGGAACAATTGGTATGTTTTTTTTTTATTAAATATTACCCCAAAATAATCAATCCTTTTATTCAAAATAAATCAATATTTTTTTCGAAACACTTGGTATTTTTCTTATCAAATACAACCCCAAAATAATCAACCTTTTTATTCACGCCATTTATCTCCAGAAGAAAGAAATAGTGTTCAGTCTACCACCAGAGCTGTTGGGGGGAACTCTGGAGCCCGAATGAATCAGCTCAGATTGGCCCGGCAGTATTTTTCTGGGTAGATAAATCACTTGAGAGAGAGAAAAAATACTCAATTGTGGGCGTATTGTACAAGAGGAAAAGGATTTCACCTTTGCCAGGAGGCCACTTCCGAAGGATTGGCCGTTTAGGATATAGCCCATGGTTTATAGAAACATCTGAATCTCGGTTTTATCAAGAATGGGTTTTCGAAATTTTTGAATCTTGGTTTCATCAATATTGACCAATCAGGTTCATCTTCGGAATCTTAAGTCACACGAACCACGACCAATCAGGTTAATTTTTGGAGACTTATTCTCGTCGCCAATGAGTCATTACGTTCATTAAGAATTACAAAAGAGTTGAGTAACAAGCAACATTAATCTAGAGTAGAATTATTATCATTCAGATCATGAAACCTATTCATATGGAACAAGCCCGCAGGGACCATCGATCTGAAATTCAAGCTTCCAAAGAATATTATGGTGTTCATTTGAAAGAAGTAACAGATGGTGATAAAAATTAAAGTAATTTTATCTCGTCACGAAACAGATTCTATCTATGCCAGAAATCCTCTCTCTAACAGTACACCCTTCAGGTTACTGAATTAAAAAAATATATTCACAGTAGCATCGGTCTTGAAATGGAGAAACAAATCCACAGTTATGTATGGGTACAAATATATTTAGGAATAAATCTCTACAGAGGCTTTCGGGAATCTGTTCGATTCCCATTTTCAATTTCAAACTCAGATTGAAAAAGGGGAATTACAATCCCAGATTGGAAAGGGGGAACTCCAATCTCAGATTGGAAAGGGGGAATTCCAATCTCAGATTGGAAAGGGGGAAACCAATCTCAGATTGGAAAGGGGAAATTCCAATCCCAGATTGGAAAGGGAAATTCCAATCTCAGATTGGAAAGGGGGGATTCCAATCTCAGATTGGAAAGGGAAATTCCAATCTCAGATTGGAAAGGGGAATTCCAATCCCAGATTGGAAAGGGGGAATTCCAATCTCAGATTGGAAAGGGGGAATTCCAATCTCAGATTGGAAAGGGGGGATTCCAATTTCAGATTGGAAAGGGGAATTCCAATCTCAGATTGGAAAGGGGAATTCCAATCTCAGATTGGAAAGGGGAATTCCAATCTCAGATTGAAAGGGGATTCCAATCTCAGATTGAAAGGGAGATTCCAATCCCAGATTGAAAGGGGAATTCCAATCTCAGATTGGAAAGGGGGGATTCCAATCTCAGATTGAAAAGGGGAATTCCAATCTCAGATTGGGAAGGGGAATTCCAATCTCAGATTGGAAAGGGAAATTCCAATCTCAGATTGGAAAGGGGAATTACAATCTCAGATTGGAAAGGGGAATTCCAATCTCAGATTGGAAAGAGGAATTCCAATCTCAGATTGGAAAAGGGGAATTCCAATCTCATTGAAAAGGGGAATCGAACAGATTCCCGAAAGCTCTCTGTAGAGATTTAATTTTAAATATATATGTACCCATACATAACTCTGGACTTGTTTCTCCATTCAGGTTATTGTCTGTCATTAATTGACTCATCTCAACACTGACCAATCACGCCGTTCTGAGAACCCTAATCTCACCACCTGTGACCAATCGCAGTCGTTATCGGATATGAGTGGGCGTGGCTAACAAATCGAGTTGAATCAGATTCTCGTTAGTGAGGAACTTCTGAGAAATTATTCTGTAGCAAACTGTTCTTTCTCTGTCACATTTAATATCAGAATGTTAAATAAATCATGTAATAAATTTTACTTTCCACTGACCAGTAAATTTTATTGATATATCTATTTACTGAATTATAAATAATGTACGTAATGTATTTTGGGATATTATTCTATATATATAAACATACATATACTATATATATATATATATATATATATATATATATATATATATATATATATATATATATATATATATATATATATATATATATATATATATATATATATATCCCACAAATTTTCGTTTAATATCCAGTTCACTACATCTCAGGCATAACTTATACACACAAGGGGAGTTATAACTGATGAGTGTTTCGTCACCAGTGGGATTCGAACTGCTGCCTCTGGTTTGAAAACAACAATGTACAGTGACTTTTGACCACTGAGCCATCAAGAAGTTGAAGGCTAAATGTTTGCGAATATAAAGAAGTGTTACTGTGTGTGACAAAAATATATATATATATATATATATATATATATATATATAATATATATATATATGTGTACACATGCACATACATACACATACATATGCACATATACAAATACACACGACTCGTTCCAATCTCCATGCGTGAAAGACTTATATTTAGGTTCTTGTCAACCCTGATCTGATCTTAACTGCAGCAAATACCTCCGCTACCAGGAAATGGCCTGGGAACCTGTCCCCCCGAAATACTGAAGGTAGGACCGGGTTTATGCATTCTGGGGAAGAAGGAGCAAATAATGACTAACCCTCTCTGACTCTGTCTGTGACTATTTCTTGAAGTCTTGTCTTATTACATCTAAGACCTGCCTGCCTATCTGTCCGTCTGTCTGTATGTCTCTTTGAAGCACCCTGCATCACAGTCTCATTTGTATCATAATTTTTCCTTCATCTCTCTGTCAAAATACACACACACACACATTTATATATGTGTGTATATACAGAAAAACACACACACAATATATATATAAAATACACACATATATATATATATATATATATATATATATATGTGTGTGTGTGTGTGTGTGTGTAAATTAAATTGTGGATTAAACGAAATTTCCATGTTGGGGTTAGCTATAACAATTAATAATTGGCCCAGAAAAGCAGCAGGAAGTGAGTCTTGCACTCTCATCCCATATACAAATGCAAAGCCAAAACTGGATGAACAATACCTTCTGCAATCAGCCATCAGATGGATGAAGGGTGAAATAAGTTGATAATTGAGTCTATTTTCTGTAAATGTTCTTGTGTATGAAATTAGGTACACAGAAGGCTGGAGGTGAATTGCAAAAAACAATGGAAGATCGAGATAGACCATAATCTTTTTTACTTGTCTCTTCTGCGACTGTAAAGTGGAACAAAGTGCCACTTTAACTACAAAGTGACACTTCAAATGTAAAGCGACACTTTAACTGCAATGTGCCACTATAACTGCAAAGTGACACTTTAACTGCAAAGTGACACTTCAGCTGAAAAGTGAAACTTTAACTACAAAGTGACAGTTTAACTGAAAAGTAAAACTTGAACTGCAAAGTGACACTTTAACTGTAAAGTGACACTTTAACTGCAAAGCTGACACTTTAACTGCAAAGTGACACTTTACCTGCAAAGTGACACTTGAACTGCAAAGTGACACTTGAACTACAAAGCTGACACTTTAACTGCAAAAGCGACACCTGAACTGCAAAATGACACTTGAACTGCAAAATGAAACTTGAACTGCAAAGTGACACTTGAACTGCAAAGCGACACTTCAACTGCAAAGTGCCACTTTAACTCCAAAATGACACTTTAACTGAAAAACGACACTTAAACTGCAAAGTGACACTTTAACTGCAAAGCGACACTTAAACTGCAAAGTGACACTTTAACTGCAAAGCGACACTTTAACCTTCCAGGTTTTATCTTGTCACTGGATCAAAGCGCGACTTTGAAGTTGGCAACTAGTCAATAACACGTATGACGTCATGGCAAATTGACAGGGATGAATAGCCACTTAAAACACTTGCTGCTCTAAGTGCGCTTGATGGCCACTTATGGTGGGGCGCAACTTCCAAGATTCTTGCATAATTTATTTTTTGTCTGATGCATAAAATAGTTTTTGTTTTTTTTTTAATCAAGACGAAGATGCATTTGACAACCTGTATATAAAATCAAAATTCGTTGTTTGTTTGTGGTTGATGGGTTTGTGGTACATGTTCAGATACACAAACCTGTATGTGAGAATAATGTGATGGTCTCGTGCACTGTTTGTGATCCTATGTATGTTTGGTTTGTGACTTCGGGATGTTCATATAAGTTTGTTTGTAATTTCTTTTGTGCAAAGCTTAGCAACTGAGAGGAAGAATTCAGGAATGAAAAATGAATAAAACAAGTAAAAAAAAGCGCCAGAGTTTCTTCGGCGCAGTCGAGTTTTCTTTATAGCAGCTACAGCATATAATCAAGGTCACCTAAAATAGATCTATCTCTCGGTGGTCTAGGTGCAATGATGTATGAGTCGCGACCATGAAACTTTAACAACGTTAGGCCATGTGGTGGCCTGGCCTATATCGTTGCCAGACGCACGATTACGGTTAACCTTAACCTTAAATAAAATAAAAACTACTAAGGCTAGAGGGCTGCAATTTGGTATGTTTGATGATTGGAGGGTGGATGATCAACATAGCAATTTGCAGCCCTCTAGCCTCGGTAGTTTTTACGATCTGAGGGCGGACAGAAAAAGTGCGGACGGACAGACAAAGCCCGCACAATAATTTTCTTTCACAGGAAACTAAAAAGAGGTAAAGCAAAAAATGATACATAAATCAATAAAAAAAAGAAGATAACGAGAATAAACACAGAAAAAGCCAACCACGATCACCTGGGCAAAAAATTCCTCAAGATCTGAAAGAGGAACTTTGGAAATTCATCCCAGAAAAGGTCGCTGTCTCCATACGGTTTCTCGGAAGTCAATGGTATCTGGGGACACATCTCTCATGGTTGCACGGTTTTTTTCCAGACATGGAAACCTGGGATTATGTCTCCTTTGGTCGAGGAGGACCAAAAGGTTACCTGTCGTCATGTCTTCCTTGACTTAGTGTCAAATTTATTCATTTCATATCTAGGTGACAAAGTTTTTTTTTTTATACTGTTAAAACTACAAGACTGATTGTTCACTGTGCTTTATTTTAAGGGTAAAGTAAAAGGTTATAAAAATGTTTTGACAAATCAAAGTTATTAATTTCATGTCTAGGTGACAAACTTTTTTTTTATGTAGTATTCTTAATACTAAAAGACTTATTTTCAGTAAACTTTATGATTAACACAAAAGGCAAAGAAAAAAAATTTTTTCTTTGAGAAATCAAAGTTATTAATTTCATATCTAGGTGACAAAACTTTTTTTTAGTTTTCTGTAAAAGAAAACTATTGAGATGGCTTTGTCTGTCCGTCCGCACCTTTTCTGTCAAGCCCTTAGATCTTAAAAACTACCAAGGCTAGAGGGCTGCAAACTGGTACATTGATCATCCACCCACCAATCACGAAACATACCTAATTGCAGCCCTCTAGCCTCAGTAGTTTTGATTTTATTTAAGGTTAAAGTTAGCCATAATCGTGCATCTGGCACCGCTATAGGTGCCAACAACACAGGCCACCAGCAAGCCATGACTGAAAGTTTCATGGGCCGTGGCTGAGAGTTTCATACAGGATTATACGCTGTACAGAAAACTAGATTGCGCCTTAGAAACTTCGGCGCAATTTTTACTTGTTTTTATCTAATATTGTTAATACTGCAATACTGATTTTCAGTCAACTTTACTTTATGGTTAAATGAAAATATAAAAAAAAAGTTGATATATCAATGATATATTACTAACTGACGTTTTGAGATTCCTTTCCAAAAGACATGGTAAATGATTTTTCGAAATTTAAGCTATAAAGTCACAATTTTTCGATTACCAAACAAAATTGCAAATATTTTACTAAGCTACTTGTGTTATGAATTGAAACAAAAAAATATTCAGCGATTGTTGTGGTCAAACACATTAAAAAACTGCTGGTGAAATTACTTGTAAAACAAATTAAGAAATGTTTTAAAAATGTTTTATAAAGTTAAATGTCTAAAAATGTACCACTTGTTTTGCGAAAGCATTTATTTGTAAATAATACGAAATTATTGCTAATTTATTTTCTTATCAGTTTCGCAAATGGTTTCCTAATGATCTGGATTAAGGGTTGTGCAATGCTACCTGCTGCAATAATATGATTTATATATATGCCTGTACGTATGTATGTATGTAATTAAAAAAAAAAACTTTAAAATTACTTTTAGTTTTCTGTAAAAGAAAACTATTGTGCCGGCTTTGTCTGTCCGTCTGCACTTTTTTCTGTCCGCCCTCAGATCTTAAAAACTACTGAGGCTAGAGGGCTGCAAATTGGTGTGTTGATCATCCACCCTCCAATCATCAAACATACCAAATTGCAGCCCTCTAGCCTGAATACTTTTTATTTTATTTAAGGTTAAAGTTAATCCATAATCGTACTTCTGGCAACTATATAGGATAGGCCACCACCGGCCCGTAGTTAAAAGTTTCATGGGCTGCGGCTCATACAGCATTATACCGAGACCACCGAAAGATAGATCTATTTTCGGTGGCCTTGATTATACGCTGTAGCGGCTGTACAGAAAACTCGATTGCGCCGAAGAAACTTCAGCGCAATTTTTCACTTGTTTTTTCTACAGAATACATGAATGTTTACCCAGAACATTTCCACTTCGAAAAATACACATTTTAAAAACGTATATTTATGTATGTAATTACTTATAAGACCTTAATAATGTCATATTTGAAAAGTACCTACATGTTGTATGTGCAGAAATATACAAAGTTAAGTTTTTCTTAGTTTAACCAGACCACTGAGCTGATTAACAGCTCTCCTAGGGCTGGCCCGAAGGATTAGATTTATTTTACGTGGCTAAGAACCAACTGGTTACCTAGCAACGGGACCTACAGCTTATTGTGGAATCCGAACCACATTATGACGAGAAATGAATTTCTATCACCAGAAATAAATTCCTCTAATTCTTCACTGGAAAATGTGTATTAATAAGAATGTATTCTCGTATGTATATGTGTGCTTTCTCAAGACCACGTTTGTAAAAATACTCTTATGTATGTATGTATGTATGTATGTATGTATGTATGTATGTATGTATGTATGTATGTATATTTGAACGTACAAGGCTAATTATGCCCCCACGCTCAAGGCAAGACATCATTCACGAAAAAAAATATGCAACAAACCTTGGAAAAACAAATATGAGGTCATTCCATTAAGAAAGAAACATATTTCCCCACAAACTGCCCAAGAAATGACCACATGTCGACTGGCAATAAATTCTGTTCGGCCATAAAAGTCGAAATTATGACTTCGACAGCTGTGAAGTGGAGGAGATTATTTCGCGTGAGGAAAATATCTCGGGAGGGATGAGGAAAATGCTTCTTCTTTTTTTGTTTGATGACTTTATACATTCATACATACATGCATACATACATACTTATATACGTGCATACATACATAAGATTTTCTTGTAATATTTCAACGACAATTCTTTGTATATAAATAAAATTAATATATATACATGCACACAACACATATATATATATGTGTATATACAGTATATATATATTATATGACATATATATATATATATATATATATATATATATATATATATATATATATATATATATAAACATATATATACACACATACATACATACATAAATGTACATGCACACACACATATATATATATATATTATATATATTTATATATATATATATATATATATAATATATAATATATATATATGCTTTTCAAGGCACAGACTTTCTTATGTTTTTTTTTTAGTTATATGCTAAAGCACAGAAGCAGGTACATCTCTCTGGTAACATTTCCAGTAGTTTTAGCATTTTCTCCAACCCTCAAACCTGTGGTCTTCAAGAGACAGAAGAAAAATACTACGATTTTCAATATATTCATTACAAAAAAAAGTTAACAGCTGTTCCAACCATTTACCTATAGCATTCTTCAAAGTCACACTAAATTCATTATGTACCACCGTTCATTATATGGGTGGGGGCAGCAAAACATGGATGGAAAACTAGAATGCAAAACGAAAATTTAACACGAAGTTCAGAGTGGTTCCACTGTGGGTCCACTGTAAGCTTTAGATGATTATTTGTTTAATAGCTGAAACGGCTTTCGGTTTTGGAATGAATAAATTAAGGAAATTATTAGTAGTTTGTGTTATTTCCTTTGAAGGTATCAGCTTCGAAGATGGGGAGGTGCCA
Organism: Macrobrachium rosenbergii; assembly: GCF_040412425.1. NCBI lineage: Eukaryota > Metazoa > Arthropoda > Malacostraca > Decapoda > Palaemonidae > Macrobrachium > Macrobrachium rosenbergii. The sequence continues at coordinate 49,406,781 of NC_089786.1, read as the reverse complement.
AAATACTGTGTGTGTGTGTATATATATATATATATATATATATATATATATATATATATATATATATATATATATATATATATATATATATTTCTTCGTTTTAACGTGCTTTTTCCCATTTTTATGTGGGATAAGCACGATGCCTTCTTTTCGAAGGACTCTGATTTGGCGTTGGGGTAGGCCGTAGCCTCGATCGGCTGCCCTGCCTGACATCGCTTAGACCCCGGTAACGACGTGTATGTGTATCGTACCAATCCCCAGCTCCCTTTCTCCCAGCAGCGAGGAGAACTGGGCGGTTAGGTCGACAGTTCGAGACGTGTGAGGTGTCTGTTATGTTTTTAGAAGATGTTGGAGTGGCTTTGTTTATGTTTATGTGTGTATTAGTCTGTAACACCCATTTGCTTTCAGCAAACCTATCAGTTGATTATATATGTGATCCCGGGGTGTCTACACGGATAGCAAAGTGTCCGCCTTCTCTGACCAGTCGGCTGCGGGTTTGAACCCGCGCCACGGACCTCTACGAAGTCCTAGGCGGCTGCTCTACCGACTGAGCCATCGAGGCTCCATATATATATATATATATATATATATATATATATATATATATATATATATATATATATATATATATATATATATATATTATATATCATACACCAAAGCTCCTTTTGTGTATATCTCTTGTCCTGTCTGTCCCCCTTTTTATTTGTTTGTATGGTTCTCCCTCTCTCTCTCTCTCTCTCTCTCTCTCTCTCTCTCTCTCTCTCTCTCTCTCTCTCTCTCTCTCTTTTCATGTCTGTCTATTTGTCGCTGTCTCTTCCTCTAGATTTGCTTCCATGGATATCTCTCTCTCTCTTTCTCTTCTTCATGCTTATCTGTCTCTCTCTTCCTCTATAGTTGCTTACATGGATCTCTCTCTCTCTCCTGATCCGAAAAAGTCCTCAGAAGAGGGATTTAGCGAGTCGCAGTTGTTTTTGAACTTTGGCGTTGAACAAAGACCTCTGGAAATGGGTTTCCTAACAACGTATTCTCCGAGAATTTACCTGGGATTTAAACTTCTTCTTCTTCTTCTTCTTCCTTATTTTTTCTCGCCTCCCGAGAAAAAAAAAACTCCAGACTTGTAACATTCCGACGGTCTTTTTCTACTTGTGCCTGAGGGGGGTGGGGGCGAGGGGGGTGGGGGTGGGAGATAGATCACCACACGCCATTGTTATTTTCGTGAATGACGCCCTTCTAAAAAATCAAAAGTTTTAAAGTACTTTTTTCAGGGTGTCATAGTTTTTTCAAAAAGGGTATAAAAAGTTTTCTTTCTGTCTACACTTTTTAGAAGTTTTGTTATTCTCCTCTCGACGCTATGAAAATAATGTTTTTTCAAATTATTCTTTTTCGGAGCTGCGTAATTTCTTTCATTAAAACACGTCAAACTTAGTTTAAAGCTATAAATGTTTAATGTATAAAAACGTAAAATGAAGATTAAATTGTATACTGTAAAAAATTCTCACTTTTACAGAAAACTCACAATTCTTAATTATTTTTCTACTCTTTCGATGTTTGAAAATGACATGACGCTGAGAGTTTTGTCATTTCTGACATGACGCTGAGAGTTTTATCGTTTTATCATTTCTGACATGACGCTGAGATTTTTCTACTCTTTCGAATAACATGACGCTGAGTTTTATCATTTCTGACATGACGCTGAGTTTTATCAATTCTGACATGACGGTGAGAGTTTTATCAATTCTGACATGACGCTGAGGGTTTTATCATTTCTGACATGACGCTGAGAGTTTTATCAATTCTGACATGACGCTGAGGGTTTTATCATTTCTGACATGACGCTGAGGGTTTTATCATTTCTGACATGACGCTGAGAGTTTTATCAATTCTGACATGACGCTGAGAAACTTCCATGCTGAAAAACAATTCTTTTAAGGTTTTAAAATTCCTGGAATTCCTTTTGGAGTAACCTTTCTCGGATTTATTATTTCCATCAACAAAACTCTAAAAAACTTTTATTAGTTTTCTGTAAAAGAAAACTATTGTGCCGGCTTTGTCTGTCCGTCCGCACTTTTTTCGTCCGCCCTCAGATCTTAAAAACTACTAAGCCTAGAGGGCTGCAAATTGATATGTTGATCATCCACCCTCCAATCATCAAGCATACCAAATTGCAGCCCTCTAACCTCAGTAGTTTTTTAAAATTTTATTTAAGGTTAACGTTAGCCATAATCGTGCTTCTGGTAACGATATGGGGCACTATCGGGCCGTGGTTAAAGTTTCATGGGCCGCGGCTCATACAGCATTATACCGAGACCACCGAAATATAGATCTATTTTCGGTTCCCTTGATTATACGCCGTACAGAAAACTCGACTGCGCCAAAGAAACTTCGACGCATTATTTACTTGTTTCTCTAATCTACGCTTTTTCTGGGTGTCACAAATTTTGTTTTAAAACTCCCATTGCTCTGAGCTGCAACTTTCAACCAGCAAACTAACTTTCCGTATTCGTAATTTCCGTCATTAGGTCAACCGATTTGACCTGACATTTTCGGTGTTGTTAATGACCGATTCTAACTCTCGGTCATTTGAGTTTGCAACTTGTCAATGACACTTCCTCCAGTTTAAGCTGGGATTTTTGCGTGGTGATTATTGCTTTCCCCGGAGAAGTTAGAGGGAATAAATACTATAATTCGTGTCTATTTGTATAATATAAAACACTGACTCTTACGGTCCCGCAGAATAGGACTGTATTATAAAGAGATATTACCTCTTATAAAGATTCCATATATAATATCAACTAGATCTGCTGTTCTTGACCAGGGGGTCGTTTGGGGTTTCCCAGGGTGTCACGAAGGGTTCGGGAGAATATAATTTATTGTCATGTATTTGGATTGGCCAGTTGGGCTTTTACCATTTCAAAATTTGTTATAAGGGTTACACTAATATCCTGAGGAGTCTCGGTGGGGGGTGGGGGGGGGGAGGGGGGAAGGGTCATAGGATGAAAAAGGTTAAGAACCACTGAACTAGATGAAAGAAACTAGCTGACTAACCATTAGAAAATCAAACGGACAGACGGATAGATGACAGGAAGGTAAATGAGGGGGGAAGTGAATAGAATATGAGAGAGAGAGAGAGAGAGAGAGAGAGAGAGAGAGAGAGAGAGAGAGAGAGAGAGAGAGAGAGAGAGAGGTGTCTAAACAGACAGAACACTGTAATGAAATACAGAGAGATCCAAAAATCTACCTGGATAGTAGCAGTACAAGAGGTAGAATGACATTAACATCTACATAAGTCCTACGAAGCATCAATTTTACTCAAGGAATTTCCCTCTCTCTCTCTCTCTCTCTCTCTCTCTCTCTCTCTCTGTTAATATACAAATTTTAAATATATCCAAGCATAAGATAACTGAATAAATGAGCACCGTTGGCTCTTTAAAATACAAAAAGTTTCCTCAAAGCTGCTCGACCAATAAGACGTTTGAAGTCCCCCCGATGGGAATATTTAACAAAAACATAAACTCGCAGTTTAAATGGCAATATTCAGGTAAATATGACGTACTGGGCCAGCGTGCTTGTCACGCGATTATGCGTCAATGCTGACAACAAGAGCGGCAGTGTCTGTGTGTGTGTGTGTGTGTGTGTGTCTGTGAGCGCAGGCGCGTGTCTGTCTGTCAATTTGTGTTTCTGGAATAAGAATGAGTAATCACCTGCTTGACGAGACAGTGGCCAAAATAGTACCCGTGCAAAATTGACCGGGAACATTCCGGTGAGGGAAAGAATGAACTAGTTTTTCAATATGTGATTGATTACTGGATTATATGGGTGTATATATAATACAGATGCATACATACATACATACATACAGATATATATATATACACGATATACATATGGATATATAAATTATATATACATACATGTATATATATATACAAATACTTACATACACATATTTACGTATATATATTATATGCTTTATATATCCATATATATATACATATGTATACACATGCACACATACATTTATACATAAACAGCAGAAGACGCCGCAACATCACCTCCGCACATGAAAGAAACTCGAGTCTTCATTTAGAAGGCCGATGTGAACGATAGCACACGTCCACTAACCTTCATCTCATCCTGTCATTTATAATCGATTCATTCAACCACTGACACACCTCAAGGTTAACCTTTTTTTATCTGGCACTCGAGGGGTTAAGTTTCTCTCATCTTTTTATGAAATAGGGAGTTTTATTGGATAATGTTGAACACGGAGGTTGGAAATGGGTTGGCTTATAGGTGTTAGGTAAGTGTGTGTGATTGTGTGTGTGTGTGTGTGTGTGGATGTTTGGTTGTGTGTGAATTTGAATAAAGAGTATATACGTATTTTTTCCCAATGTTTTTCATACGCACCCACTCATATATATATATATATATATTATATATATATATATATATATATATATATATATATATATATATATATATATATATATATATATATACTGTATGTGTGAATGTATATAAATGTATATATACAAGTATGTATGTATGTGCATATATATATACACATATATATGCTTTAATCCGTTTAGGAGGTGGTGCCAGGCCAAAAAGGTGTACAATCTTCAGGGTTCTCAGCAAGTCATTAGGGGTGAGGTTGCTAGCCCTTCAACCTATCTTTAATTTCAGCTGATGTGGGTGCCAGTTCAAAATAGGTCGACTGGTGGGCTGTAAGCCGGTCGTGAAGTACAGAACTTCTAAATGCGAGTTTAACACTCCTCCCCGGAGCCCACAAACACACACACGCACACACATACACAGACATTTTCAGCCACCCTGCCGAGTGCTGTCCGAATCCAACGTTGCTTAACTTCGCTGATTGGAAAATCAGTGCAGAAACTTGTTGTTTGTGGAATCAATCTCTCTCCCTCTCTCTCTCTCTCTGTACACACACACACACAAATACACACACACACACACACACACACACACATATATATATATATATATATATATATATATATATATATATATATATATATATATATATATATATATATATATATATATATATATATATATAAATGTGTGTCTTCCTGTTTGACTGTCAATATTAATGTTTGTTCTGGTTAAAATTCAATTCCTTTTTCTTCTTAATATAAGAAGTGAGTGTCTTGTTTGTTTCATTGCTAAGATTTTCCTCTCAATAAAAGTAGTCAGTTATCCAAATAATTTACCCAATAATTTTTTCTACTTTTAAAAAGAGAGGAATAGGAACATTCTTCATAAACAACCAAAAGGTGATGGCTCTGAGCCAATCACGTTTCAGCGTCCTTCCGCTTCCATATGCTAATTGAGAAAATCGACCAATAAGAACTGATGTCATAACCTATAACCAATCACGTTCCATCACCGGGTTACCCATACTCGAAGATAAAGAAAATCAGCCAATCAGAAGTGATGTCACTGCTCTGGACCAATCACATCGCAGCATACCATTAACTACATTTGGAGATATGGAAAATAGGCCAATCATAGGTGATGTACAATCTGTTCTCTAATAATGGCGTCTGATGAGTGGATAGAATTACAGATCACTGCGATTAAACCAAATGAATTACAACTTAAGCCTAATCACAAGTGCCCACGACAAAGATAAGCTAAAGTTAGGATCAGCAGTTCTTATTATTATTTATAAAATTCTCTGAGTTTCAATTGAGTTTCTTTGCTACCTATGTAATCTTTCAATCTCTTGAACACAAAATTTCTTGTTTTTAGATACAATCTCCTGAAGAAAGAAGATACCCAATTAACGTACAATGTAGTTAACTATAAAATATATATGTAAAGATAAATCACTAAATATGTAAAATTGTTCATCAACAAACACCTATTAAGAAATACTGCAACAAAGAGTTACTATAATCTGTACCACTAAACTAAATACACAGATGGTTTTAAAAAGCATTTGGAAACCGACGTAATTTAAATGTTTGAGAGGTGGTTTGAAAAATCTTCTGCATCACAAACCCCAGTGAGAGGAATTATAATTATTTTTTGAAAAGTAAAGACGGTAGGTTATGGGAACTGTAGATATTAAGAAAAAGGTTGATTTTACAAATTGCGAATTCCTATTATTAATATTATTATTATTATTTCAGTAGATGAAACCTACTCACATGGAACAAGCTTCCAAAGAATGTTGGTTTCAACCTCCCACCGCAGCAGACCCCCCAACACTGCAGCAGTAACTGATCATGATACTGAGCCAGTGATTTTTCATCGCCTTGGGAAAGACGCGAACCCGCGACGTCTGAGTGGCATGCCACGACACTAACTACTACACCAGCGGACCAGCAAGCATTATCAATGGCTGACGTAAGATAGTGATATTCGATTATAAGTATTTTGAAAAGTTTATATAAAATGTGAGAACTGGTTACAAAAATTTTCAGTACCTGGATGTTTTTTAATAAAAAATAGTTGAAAACAGAATAACCCTCATTCAATAACATTATTTTTAACGAACGAAAATGACTAGAAATTCTGATAAAACGAGAATTTCTTTGCTTTTCTAAAACCGGCCGCAATTCTGTCATTTTTCCCGGGCAAAATAGAGCAATTTCCTCATTCTTCCTTCATGAGACGGCCGTAATCACGTCCTTGCTTTAAAAAAAAAAGCATTTCCGCCATTTTCCTTTTTAAAAACGACAGGTCTGTTTTGGTTTCCTTAAAAACCCAATATAATTCTGTAATAATTTATTTACACTGAATATTAGTTAAGTCCTGCATTCTTTGTTTCATAACCTCAGCAATGCTAAAAAATCCGCAATGTTGGGTAAAACTGTTGTACAATAAATATCCACAGTTATATGAATAAGCTGTAATATTTGTAAAAGATAAGCGTAAAGATTTTCGAACACCTGAAAGGTGTTCCCCATCAGTGTTTACAAAAACACTGAGTAGGAGAAACACCGTTCAGTTGTTCGAAAGTCTTTTTTTTTTTTTACCCATTACAAATATTAAAGATTATTCTTATAATAACTGTGGTTTTTTATCATATAAAATCAGCAATTTTGCAATTCTTCACTTGAGAGAAAAAAATTTCGTCCTTTTCTCTTCCTTAAGAAAAGGGAAATAACTTCAATCTTCTCCCTTTCCAAAACTATTGGAATATCCTATTAAATCACCTTCTTCCTCTTCAATCGAATCGTAGGAGAAGGAACCCCACTGACAAGGGAAACATTTGTCTAGGAATGGAATGGAACAGAATATGAAATTTAGGCTTGAAGCCAAGCACGGGAATCCGAGGGATTATTCAGCGCTATAATGAATTTGATTCGAGATGAACAGTTATGGCAATGAATATATGAATTAAAAAAATAAAATAAAAAAAGAACGATTTTAAAACCACTGGTCCCTGTCTCCGAACGCCCTGTCTGTCATTTCGGAAATTTCCTTTTTTTTTTTTTGGTGTCCTCTATACCCGTCTAAGATCTTCTCTAGGAACCTTGTCTGTCGTTACGTCTTTTTGACGTTCTGTCATCTCCTCTGTCACTCCCTGTCTCGTTTTTCTGACTTGAGGTATCTCAGAGAATGACTTTTGACGTTAGCTGTATGCAATAAGGCAAGATTACTTTCATAAAGCGGATATTCTCATATCGGGAATCTAACTTAAACCCTCCGTGAAAGACCGACTGGTTGGATTACTCGCTTATTTACTGACCCTTGACCATAAATCCTCTATAAAAATCAACTCTTATTTATTCACCTGGTTGACGGGCTTCTATTTTGTACACTAATTTCGACCTGTATAATGAAGAAATAATAATCTTGATGATAAATTAATCTGGTTTTATTTAGAGGACTATATAAGATTCACCCCCTTCCAAAATAATCTACCTTTACCAACAGGAAATATTCCATAATCCGAGAGGGCAGAAAGCATAAGATAATTAGAAATTCCATTCATGTATTTTACACGTAATTTTTTCCCCTTAAAACTACTGAATATTTCACGAAGGTGGATCTCTACAGACTGTAATTCTTAGCATCGTCAGCAGGAATGGGCGTGGGCGAGTGGTTCCAAGCTTATCCATTATTCTTAGATTCCTGATCTACCCTGGGGTTTAGATACAGTAAAGGGCTGCGTACAGACCAGGTTAAGTCCAGCAACCTTTTCCGAAAATTAGTGGCAGCTCAGAAGATTCGTTCCAACCTTACTTTGGATCGGATGGATTGGATTACAGAATTCAGGCCAACGGCCAAGCACTGGGACCTGTGAGGTCATTCAGCGCTGAAACGGAAATTGACATTAAAGGGTTTGAAAGGTGTAACAGGAGGAAAACCTCAAAGCAGTTGCACTATGAAACAATTGTTAGAGAGGGTGGAAAGTCAGATGGAAGAGAGAATATGAACGGAGGTACAGAAAAAGGAATGAAAGAGGTTGCAGCTAGGGGCCGAAGGGACGCTGCAAAGAACCTTAAGTGATGCCTACGGTGCACCACGTGAGGTGCACTGACGGCACTAACCCCCTACGGGATTTAACCTTACTTTACCAGGGACGCAGCATCGCAACCAAACGGAGGGTCTCGTCCTGATTCCCTTGCATCAGAGTCCGTAGTTAGCCGGGTTCATGGTAGCCACTTTTAAATGTAGCCAGGCTCAGAATAGCCAAGCTCCTAGGTAGCCTACTTAACAGTGCTTAAGCCCGTGGATAGCTACGGTTAGAATATCTAACTTCTAAGCTGGTAGGGATTGGAGCAGCTAATTCTATTTGTAAATGGGTTCAGGATAGCCAATTTCGTGGGTATCTAGGTACGAAATAGCTGGATATGTGGGTAGCTAGCTTTATTGAACAACCACAAAATCTCACAAGGCTTTGGTGAGGTTGAACAAAAACTCTACGGGATATATCCGCCACATTTAATTACTTCTAGCTTTAGAAATGCCATTAATATATTTGTCCAATGATGATCATAATTATAATTACCATTCACATTTAATTACTTCTAGCTTTAGAAATACCATTAATACATTTGTCCAATAATTAACATAATTATAATTTTCTTATAATTAATGGAGAGAGAAACAAAGAATAGGTAAAACAACAGTACCAGCGACATCTGAAATATGGCGCAATTCCAAAACCCTTTAAAAGAAGACAAAGAATAAGAGGGGGGGGGGACCACTCCCATTTCTGGTCTGGAGAGAGAGAATGACGCCAAAGAGTAAACAAGGTGCAAAACATTCCAGAGACGAATTCCATCGTCTCTGGAATAGCTCATACGCGGTGCCAATTCCCCTTGGAATTCCCACTGCAATTCTTATTATGCGATTCCTTAAGAAGAAGAATTCACGGCTCGTCATATTCCAGTTCGGGCGACACGGACAAAAAGGTTCCGGTTGGCGCTGGAAGCAGGTTCTGCAGACCCTGGAATCTGTCTGCCCTTTTAAAATATATATGGGAATATTATGGATGAATTTCAGGGCAGTAAATGGGCCTCGATGTGGGACTTCTCAGTTCCAGAGGTCCTCCTTTATTCCTCACACCGTTGGACTGTGGAACAGTTTCCCTGAGGATGTCGTGCGGTTGGAACTTCAGAAGTTCAAGCGAAGATGCAATTCTTGTATTTTAATCATTTACTTTTATTTTATTCTGTTTATTTATTAATTGTTAATTTATTTTTTCAGTAAGATATCTCTTCTTTTTGTGTTTCCCTTCACTTTAAGTTACTTATTTCTAATGAACACCATATCCTTTGGAAGCTTGAATTTCAAGTCGATGGCCCCTGTGGTGGGATTGTTCCATATGAATCGGGTTCAAGTTCTGAGTAATAATAATAATAATAATAATAATAATAATAATAATAATAATAATAATAATAATAATAATAATAGTAATAATAACAACAATAATAATAATAATTTGATAAAGTGATCAAGATCTGATAGAAAAAAAAAAATAATAATGAAATTACCGTCAAAAGCAAAGAAATAAAATAATCTAAAGAAAAATATCACAACAATAATAATAATAATAATAATAATAATAATAATAATATTAATAATAATAATAATAATAATAATAATGGGTAACAACATCAGCAAGAGCAACAACGGAAACAGTGTTAAAAACAACACGAACCTGACGACACTCCAAAGTCTCAACAGAAGAAGAAGAAGAAGAAGAAGAAGAAGAAGAAGAAGAAGAAGAAGAAGAAGAAGAAGAAGAAGAAAAAAGAAAATAAGAAGAAGAAGAAGAAGAATAAGAGTCTCTGGTTACAGAAAACGGCGCCAAAGAGCAAACGAGGTGTAAACATTCCAGTCAAATTCCATTCCACTCGGATTCCAATGCCTCTGGAATGATTCGCGCAGGGCCAATTTCTTCTCGCGGCCTCTCTCCTGCAAATCCTATCAGACTGCTGCTCCTTGGAAGGATGTGGCTCGCCTTATTCAACATCCAGGACTGGGACAAGACGCACTGGAAGGCGGTTAATGCATTTACCTGCGTATGTTTGTCTGTTTAATAAAATGAATAATATTGTGGCTGAATTTCAATGGAATCTTGTGGGAATTGGAATATGTAGGATTTAGGCCAAAGGGCAAGAGCTGAGGCCTGTGAGGTCATTCAGCGCTGAAAGGGAAAGTGAGAGGAAAAGAGGCTTGACAGGTGTAACAGGAGGAAAACCTCAAAGCAGTTGCACTATGAAACAACTGTTAGGAGAGGGTTGAGGAGGGTAAGACAGAAGAAATAGAATATGAATGGAGGTACATTAAAAGGAATGAAAGAGGTTGCAGCTAGGGGCCGAAGGGACGCTGCGAAGAACCTTGAGTAATGCTTACAGTGCCCCGCGTGAGGCGTACTGATGGCACTAACCCCTACGGGATAAAAAAGTTGTGGGGTTATTGTTGATGTGTCTTGGAGAAGGTGACTGGATTTTTATATGAATCCGGATGTGTGTGTTAACCGGACGATCTTCTTTTGTTTTAGTTTTCTGTAAAAGAAAACTACTGAGATGGCTATTTGTCTGTCCGTCCTCACTTCTGTCCGCCCTCAGATCTTACAAACTACTGAGGCTAGAGGGCTGCAAATTGGAATGTTGATCATTCACCCTCCAACCATCAAACATACCAAATTGCAGCCCTCTAGCCGCTGCATTTTTATTTTATTTAAAGTTAAAGTCAGCCATGATCGTGCGTCTGGCACCGCTATAGGTGCCAACAACGCATGCCACCACCAGGCCGTGGCTGAAAGTTTCATGGGCCACGGCTGAGAGTTTCATGGGCCGTGGCTGAAAGTTTCATGGGCCACGGCTGAGAGTTTCATGGGCCGTGGCTGAAAGTTTCATGGGCCACGGCTGAGAGTTTCATGGGCCGTGGCTGAGAGTTTCATGCAGCATTATACGCTGTACGGAAAGCTCGACCGCGCCGGAGAAACTTCGGCGCATTTTTTGTTTGTTTTATTTTGTTTTTAGCAAAGAACTAAACTTGAGGGGAAGGACATTACAGGAAGTGAGGGACGCTGGAGTGTGAGGAGGAGGAGGAGGAGGAGGAGGAGGAGGAGGAGGAGGAGGAGGAGGAGGAGGAGGAGGAGGAGGGTCTGTTCTTCTACTAATAATTAGGAGAAATTGTACTTTCCTTTGGTGTCAGAGGGAAGTCTCCTAATTTCGAGCCACTGAGTGATCGATTATTTCGAATTTCTTGGAATTTAAAAGTAAGAAAGAGAGAAGGGGCAAAATTAATAACATTTCTCGTTGGAAAAGATATTGGAATATGAGATACTGGAATTGAAAAAAAGAAAAAAGAAATAGGAAAAGGAAAACGAGAAATAAATGTAAAATAAAAGAAAGAACACGAAGAAGACAATCAACAGAAAAGAGGATAAATAATAGGAATAAGCGAAACAAAAATATGAACTGAAGTTCAGTAACAGAAAGATATTAAAGAGGAGGAAGAAGGGGAAGAGGAGAAAATAAAAGGAGGAGGAGGAGAAGAGGAAATAAAAGAAGCCAAGTAAGAACCAGAGGAAGATGATATTAGTTGAATATCACTTAATTTTTTTTATTACGTTTTATCATTATTTAT
>NC_089786.1:49364694-49389694 GCF_040412425.1 Macrobrachium rosenbergii | reverse complement strand
CATAAGGAACAAGCCCACCACAGGGGCCATTGACTTGAAATTCAAGCTTCCAAAGAATACGGTGTTCATTGGAATCAAGGAACAGGAAATAAAGGGAAATACATAAAAGAGATCTCACTTATTAAAAAGAAAAATAAATTAATAAATTAATAAATATTAAAAAACATATTAAAATGCAAGAAGAATAGTCTTAGGGTAGTGATGCATTGCATGTAGTGAAGATTGGCTCTTAGAACGAATTCAAGGATTCTCAGGAAAATTCCTTTCCTGTCAGACCAATCACAGAAGAGAATCCAGTGTGAAGAATTCAATACGTTTGATTCTACAAAGTGAATTCATTCAAGAAAACCCAATAAAATAGATTTTAGACAACAGGAATCCTTGCATTCAATTGCCTACATGCATGAGAGAGAGAGAGAGAGAGAGAGAGAGAGAGAGAGAGCCTAACAACGCAGGAAAGTACCTGAAGACCCTAAACAGCGTAAGGCCCCCTCTCGCCCTCTCTCTCTCTCTCTCTCTTGCCTTCTTGATAGGCCAACAATATCTCTTCTCCTTCAAGAGTGATATATTCATGAGACAAGTCTACGGAGAATGCACGCCCACTTTCAAACTGGAATTTTGATAAGAGGCTTGTAAGAGAGAGAGAGAGAGAGAGAGAGAGAGAGAGAGAGAGAGAGAGAATCTTGGAGTGTCATTGTCAGAGATAAAAGTTGATGAGAATTCTTCTCGACGTGTCAAAATTGCGATGGAGAAGGTTGGAGATTTTTTTTTCAGTGTTTTTTTTCTATTCAGTGCTTGAAGTGCTTGTGTGTTTGTGAGCGAGTGCTTGTGTGCGTGTGTGTTTGCTGTTGTTTTCGCTGTGACAGGTTAATTGCCTTGGAAGTGTTTGTACATGCAGTATGTACGTATATACTTAGTTATAAGATTGGCATGAACACATCGTTTGAATAATTCTTATAATGCAAGCGCAAACTTAGCTTCAGATGCGATTTTGCGTGTGTTCATTCATGCACACACATACATAAATACGTGAATTTATCACACACACACACCCATATATATATATATATATGTATATATACAATATGTATGCGTATATATATAAATATATATATATATATATATATATATATATATATATATAAATATATGTAGGTGTATATATATATATATATACATATATATACGTATGTATGACTTTTTATCACATCACCGTGATTCATATACAGTCAGTAAGCTACAAACGTCCTTTAATATCCAATTCGCTCTACCTCGGAAATAATATATTTTCATATATGTTACCGAAGGGGAATTTTTTTTTAGTTGATAATAAGCCGTGTGGTGTAAGGCGTCTACTGTAGTCCTGAGTTCTTGTCCTTCGCTGCTTCGAGCCCACGGGACGACGAACTTATTATCAACTAAAAAATTCCCCTTCGGTAACATATATGAAAATATATTATTTCCGAGGTAGAGCGAATTGGATATTAAAGGACGTTTGTAGCTTACTGATTATACGTATGTATGTATGTATGCCCACACACACACCCACACTAATAATATAGCAAGACAGATAATCTAAGGACTGGTAGGAGAAAAGCAGCGTGACTCTACATAATGAGGCGTACATGTACATCAGCAGATTGGTATGGAACAGCTTCATACACAAAGTTTGAAAGTAACGTTATAACAAGCTGAAGTTAGACTTGACAGAGATGCAATAGGTAGGTAACTGAGGTTAAGTAATGCCGAAGGAAACTAAAGGCTTCTATAATCAAAATGAGGCATTTACTTGAATTTGTATGCAGGGGAGTGACTGGTTTGGTGTTAAAGTGTATTATACATCTATACCAGTTTAACGTTTTCATGAAAAGGGTAACTGGAGGAAACAAATAAAGGGAATGGAGAAGAGGGGATTCTATTAAGAATCAGGTCTCACTGATGAATATAAGTCATGAACATGGTACAATGGCTGTTCATATGGAGGGCAAAAAATAGAGACGGCTGAGTTCAACGGAGATTTGAAGTAAATGTCATAAATAAAAGTAGGATGAGAAAATATGCGAGTCACAGAATTGATGAAGCAAGGAAGGTGGCCGGGTGTGTGCAAAAGATTTGGAAGGTATTAAGAGTATCAATGGAAGGTATATTCGGCGTATATGAAATGTTGAGCCAAATCTCCTTTATGGGACTGACATGTGGACGTTGAATGAAGTGGAGAATAGAAAGGTAGAAACAGTTGGGATGAACTGTTTGTTCCACTCACGTGAAGCAAGAAGGGATAAGAAGTTGAGAAATGTATAGATATGGTAAAGATATTGGGGGCTAACAGGCTGCTAATGAGCTTTCTCTGTAGGTATATGCAGGTGGGAATTACTATCGGCTTATTTCCCAGTAGTTAATGACCTCGCCTCACCACTGAGACTCTCTAGATCGATCCCACGGGGGCGAAAAAGCCTTAATACCCTTTCATGGAAAATACTTTTCTTTCTTGGTGTATTAAGATGGACTGGGGACATGGCGGTTACTCGACTGCCGTGGGTTACAGCCAGTGCAGAATGGGACGATGGGCTAACAACCCCATCCCGAAAAAGACAAGCAGAAAATCCCGAGGGTCAATCAATGTTTGAAGCTAAATTTATTTATGTATGTATATATATATATATATATATATATATATATATATATATATATATATATATATATATATATATATATGTATATATAAAACTATTTCTCTCTCTTTTATATATATAGATAGATATAAAACTCCCTATCTCTCTTTACATATCTATACATAGATAGATAGATAGATAGATAGATAGACAGATAAATATAAAACTCTCTCTCTCTCTCTCCTTCTTATCCCCCCCAATTGGCATCGCTTCACCCTGTTTTCACTCGGCAGCTAAAAATTTTTAAGAGATCATCTCTCTTTGTTAAACAGAAATATGACTGCCCCAAAATCCATTCTCGGGGCGGCCCGGGGATTTTGGCCCCGGGCCAGGATTGTGTCCAACAATTTGCTAGGATTCTAACTTTCCTCTTCTCCCTTCTCAACCCCTTCTCACAATTCCTAACCTCCCCCACGCCACCCCTCCGCCAACCCCACCTCGCAGCCAAGGATTCATTAACTGCCGACTAACTCATTCTGGTCCTTAAGGACCTCCTGGCCATATCAGTAGAAGTGGCTTTCTGCGATGATAGTTTCATTCTGGCTGTTGTTTTCATAGTTTTGTTTACTCACGCGGAGTCATCTATGTATACGTACACCCAAACATACACACACACACACACACACACTTACATACCCTCATGTTACATGTATATATACACTGTAGATATATATACATATATATGCAATTTACATATGTGTATATATATATATATATATATATATATATATATATATATATATATATATATATATATATATATATACACACTTCATATCATATTTATAACATTTTAACCCCATAGAAAACATAATCAAATACTTATCAATAGTTTCCTAACTATTTAGACCTGGCAAGCACCGACCACCGTATGGAAAATGGGCGAATCCCTTAATCAAATCATCAATACTCAACGAAACAAGTATTCAGGAAAACAGGACCATTTTCATGACATTAAAACCCTGGAAACGACACAAGCAATCCCCAATGAAGAAGCAATATTCATGTTAATGTCCAGAGTCTGATGAACCCCAGCCAACTCTAACCAGATTACTTAACCTTTTTAGCTTTCTGTAAAAGAAAACTAATGAGGCTAGAGGGCTGCAAATTGGTATGTTGATTATCCACCCTCCAAACATCAAACATACCAAATTGCAGCCCTCTAGCCTCAGCAGTTTTTATTTAATTTAACGTCAAAGTTAGTCATGATCGTGCTTCTGGCAACGCTATAGGTGCCAACAACACAGGCCACCACCGGGCCGTGGATGAAAAATTCATGGGCCGCGGTTGAGAGTTTCATGGGCTGTGACTGAGATTTTCATACAGCATTATACGCTGTACAGAAAACTCAATGGCGCCGAAGACACTTCGGCGCATTTTCTACTAGTTTAGTAGAAGGTCTTAACAGTACAGCTTCCAGCCTTGGACAATTCCAATAAACTTTCGTGATTCTAAGTTATCTGGCGTCGCGACGGCACAGATCCAGAGGGTCGCTTCCGAAAGCCATCACGCAGGAGAATGTACGTTCATGGTAGCTAAATGGTTCTCTCGAATTAAGGGACTAAAATGGCTTTTGGTACGGTTATGTGAACCGGTCATTTGGCTCAGAATTACAAGGCGAGGCGACGTGAAGGAGAAGCGTTCTGAGAGAGAGAGAGAGAGCGAGGAGAAGCGTTTTGAGAGAGAAAGAGAGAGAGAAAGGAGAAGCGTTTTGAGAGAGAGAGAGAGAGAGAGAGAGAGAGAGAGAGAGAGAGAGAGAGAGAGAGAGAGAGAGGATGCCTATCTTCTCACTGGGAAAGATTCTTGTGTTTACGATATTTATATTTTTATAAAGCAGAATCAGAAGCAGAAAAGACTAAGAGGTGACTGAGAATTAGTAGAAGGAAAAGGAAACAGAACAAAAATAAACAGAAGACACAGAAAAGGCGAAGCAGAAGTAGAAGAGGCAGGTAAAAAGGAAGAAATTGAAAAAAGGAAAATATATAAAAATAATGAGAAAGAGATCGGTAACTTTTCCAAGAAAATACACAGAACTTACAAAGAAGAAGAGAAAGATTAAGGAACAATAGAAGAAGCAGAAGAGAAGATGACAAAAAGGAAAGAGAACAGAAAAACAGGAAACAGAAAAAGAAAATAGAATCAGAGAAGGCAAAGAAAAGTATACAAAAAAAAAAAAAGACAATAGCCAACGTACAGGATCACGAGACTGATTGATCGATTTACGGTGATTAAAATTGGCGTCGCACCATCTAGGTTATTGACGCCGATAGAAAATTAAATATGAACCTAAATGATTAATCTTGAAAGGAAAGTTTCGTATAAAGAAATATTGAAAAATATATATATTATATATATATATATATATATATATATATATATATATATATATATATATATATATATATAATAATACATACAAGGGAGTATCAGAATCAGAAACTTCAACATTTGCAATTAGTCCAATTATAAAGTTTTGAAAAATTGTAATTTAATTGGCAAAATATAAATAAAAGAATAAATATAAGCAAAAACAAATCCTTCAGGCCAGCCCTGTGAGAGTTAATAATCAGCTCAGTTGGTCTGGTGAAACTATTTTTTTAATAATAATAATAATAATAATAATAATAATAATAATAATAATAATAATAATTTACAAGACGTAGAATATAAGAGAGTCCTCCATTCCGTTGTAGGATCCTGAAAGAGAATCTTATCAGCCATCCACTTTTAACCCCAAACCCCCAAACGCACACAACCCCCTCCCCCTCCACCTCTCCCTTCCCCCTTCCTCTCCCTCTCTACCTCCCCCACAAGCCAGTAATAACAGCCTGGTGGGTGGGAGGGGGAGGGGGTGGCAAATCTGAAAAACTTTCGGTGTTAGTTGGAAGGGGAATTTCATAATCAGCTTTTTGAGAGGCCTACCCCAAAACTTTACACCCAGATATACCTTGAGGGTATCCTCAGATACCCTTAGAAGGGGGAGGGGTACGGGGTAGGAGTGAAGGTGAGAAAATTGAAATAAACTTTGGGCTTTATTCATACACTTTTTCTTTTGGGGGAAAATGAAATGATGTTTATTCCTTGTCAGTAATCAAATGTAATCATACGCTGCTAAAATGGTAAAAATAGCCCCTTTTAGTTTTCTGTATAAGAAAACTATTGTGCCGGCTTTGTCTGTCCGACCGCGCTTTTTGCTGTCCGCACTTTTTCTGTCCGCACGTTTTTGTCCGCACTTTTTCTGTTCGCCTTCAGATCTTAAAAACTACTGAGGCTAGGGGACTGCGAAGTAGAATGTTGATCATCCACCCTCCAATCATCAAACATGCCAAATTGCAGCCCTCTAGCCTCAGTAGTTTTTATTTTATTTAAGGTTAAACTTAGCCAAAATCGTGCGTCTGGCAACGATATAGGATAGGCCACCACCGGGCTGTGGTTAATGTTTCATGGGCCGCGGCTCATACAGCATTATACCGAGACCACCGAAAGATAGGTCCGTTTTCGGTGGCCTTGATTATACGCTGTAGCGGCTGTACGGAAAACTCGATTGCGCCGAAGTTACTTCGGCGCATTTTTTACTTGTCTAAATTAGCTGACACATTTACACGTGTGTATTTTACACGCGCACACGCACTTATATATAGCTATATACATAATTATGTGTAAATGTCTCGCTCACATCGGGATCGAACCCAGGTCTTTTAATTGAAAGGCAAGGTCTGGTTGGTAGCGCCCTTGCCTTTCAACTGAAAGACCTGGGTTCGATCCCGATGAGAGTCAGAAATATAAATGTCTGTTCCACACTTGATTGTGTGTTGATTACTTCTGTAATTATGTATCTATACACACACACATATATATACATACTGTATATATATATATATATATATATATATATATATATATATATATATATATATATATATATATATATATATATATAATAACTGAATCACGAAAAGATGGAGCGTGATGATTATATAAATAGATACAAAATCCACGAAGGGAAAGTCTGCTAAGTAAAGGACGATAAGTCGAAAGGCCTTGCAGCACTCCATCGTTTCTCTTTCCCTCTTGGATTCTGTCTTTATACTGTATATATAATATATATATATATATATATATATATATATATATATATATATATATATATATATATATATATATATACATATATATATATATATATATATATATATATATATATATATATATATATATATATATATACATACATACATATTTTCCATAATGTTCACATTCTATTCTCACAGCAAATGCTCTTCATTACCTAATAACATTAAACTAATTACTCATTAAATATATTTTAAAAGTAATTAACACCACGGTTCGCGTCAAGTTATATAAATTACGAGCTCATTATAACGTTTCATTGTTATTAATCCTCCCTAAATTGAAGCAATCGTCTCACTGATGCTTATACATACATACATACATACATACATACATACTTTTTCAGCCAAAGTAATTTACTTTATTTACACATACATAATGTACAGTATTTGAAATATGTACACATGACATAATAATAATAAAATAATAATAATAATAATAATAATAATAATAATAATAATAATAATAATGGGTTATATCCTGTTGATAACGATATTCAGAGCAATATGAAGATTTGATGTACACATAAATAACGTACATGTGAAATATGCTGCTACTGTGAATAATAATAATAATAATAATAATAATAATAATAATAATAATAATAATAATAATAATAATATACATACATACTTTTTCAGCCATGTGTTATATCCTGTTGATAACGATATTCAAAGCAATATGAAAATCTGATGTAAACAGATAATATACATATGAAATATGCTAATAATAATAATAATAATAATAATAATAATAATAATAATAATAATAATAATAATAATATTTTATAAGAAGAAAAGGAACAATTTATTTACTGTTATACTGTATCTTAGTTTTGGGTTATCGATACCCTTGTGATAAGTAAAGGAAATTGGCGTTTCAGTGATTCAGAAAACAAGCTTAAATTTTCCTAGAAGCTGAGTATTGGAAGATACAGTTTTCGATTTTAAAGGACCAAGTTCTTCAGGAGCAAAGGTTTATTAAGTTACTAAGAATTATTAAGGCAAATCAGATGCTTCAAAGCCAGGTGTTTTTATAGGGGAAAACAAATTATTTAAAGGGATGTAGTTTTAAAGAAAAACAGGTGCTTTAAATGGTTGTGTTTTAAGGAAAAACAACGCTTTAAATCTGAGTCAAGAAAAACCACGCTATCAAGGGCTGTGTTTTTAAGGGAAAACAACAAATGGTTTAAAGGGTTATGTTTTACAGGGATGTGTTTTTAAGGAAACGGTGATACTTTGAAGAGGTGTCTTTTCAAAGAAAAACACATATTCTAAAAAGGTTGTGTTTTAAGGAAAAACATGCTTTGAAGTATTTTAAGGAAAAACAGATGCTTTGAAGTGTCTTTAAGGAGAAATAGATGCTTTGAATTGTTTGTAAGGAAAAAACATGCTTTAAATGGCTGTTTTTAAGGAAAACAGATGCTTTAAAACGCTGTGTTTTTAAGGAAAAAAAATAGAAACTTTAAAGGGCTGAGTTTCAAGGAAAACTCGATACTTTTAAGGGCTGCGTTTATAAAAACAAAAACAGAAGTTTTAAATGGCTATTTCAAAGGGAAACAGGTGCTCTAAAGTATTGCGTTTTTAAGGGAGACACATGCTTTGTAGGGCTGTGGTTTTACAGATAAGAAATGCTATACACTGATGTTGCAGTGGTGACGCAGTGGTAAGGTTCTCGCCTACCAGTCGAGAGGACCAGGGTTCAAATCCTGCCGCTCACTGGTGGTTTTGCATAAACCCGGTGGACCGCCAACCCAGTGGTCTGAAAACTTGACAGGGTTAGTAAGAAAATAGGTACCATCCCTCGGGCTCGGGGGTTTAAACAACGGGCCTAGCGACACACTGGCCACGTGTCTTAGGCAATGGGACTTCTCCCTCCATTGCTCATTGCTGTCGCCCAAGGACACCGGAGTTCAGCACCCGTCCCTATGAGCTTTGCGAGGTCGAGGAGGACTTGAATACTCTGATGTGTATTCAAGGAAAACCGATGCTTTAAATGACTGTGGTCTAAAGAGAAAACAATGCTTTAAAGGGACATATTTAAAGAAATAAGTGTTTTTAAGGGACGAATCATCGTTTCAAAGGTAATGAACCTTTCCAGAACTACAGCACTAACCTTTACTGTCTTTCACTGACACTTAGTTATTCATTAGAGCCTTCATCATGGGAAAAAAATTTGGTAATATATTAGAGGGTTGATATGGCAAGTCCCGCTCCCAGAATTCTATAAGGACCTGCCGTGATATAAGCAGATCTCCCCACCCCTGTATAGCAGGAGACTCGAACTAGCATTCTTTAGTAGCTGATTCAACAACGCTATCAACTCAGCCACGGGAGATTAACTCTTCTCTTCCAATTAATTTTGGTTAACTTGTCTCTCCCACCCGCTCTCACTCTCCCCCCTCCCCCCCAAAGCCTTGTTCTCTCTTCCTACCCTTCTTCTCCCTGAGGTAAGCTAGGAAGGGATTGAGGGTTTGGGAAGGAGGAAGAGGAAGACAATTAGAGTCCAAATTTCCGAAGAGAGAGAGAGAGAGAGAGAGAGAGAGAGAGAGAGAGAGAGAGAGAGAGAGAGAGAGGACCCAGTAATTCCACCCCGTCCCCACCCGTTACAATTTGAGGGTCCAAGCTAAGTCTTTTCCTTCCTCCTCCGATTTTAAGATCAGGCTCCTTTGGGAGAGTCCTTAATGAAAATCTAATTAATGAGGTACTTGATTAAGCAAAAGAGAGAGAGAGAGAGAGAGAGAGAGAGAATATCCTTAGTTGGCGAATTATTCGACAAGGATATTAATTGCAGAAAAATTTTGTACAATTAAACATAATGAAGAAAAATTTTACACACATTGATAATATATATATATATATATATATATATATATATATATATATATATATATATATATATATATATATATATATATATATATATATATATATATAATACACACATGCCATAAATGAAAACAATGCGCGAGTTTTTATATTCCTTTTAAAAATGCGTAAAGAGTGTATACCACCCATCTCTCAATAACTGATAGCAAATCCAGATTTGCAAGTGATGAAGTGTCATCAGCACTTTAGACACAAACGCTCCATCCTTCTCTTGAGACTGAATCGCCACAAAAAATACAGCAAGTTGCTTCGCAGCCAAAGAAAGTTGCCACCGTCAACGATAAACGCCATTACTGAAACCTCCCGAATTAGAGCGATGAAAAAAGATACACGCTTCTTGCAACACCGATTCCCAATATCGTTCGGTCTGCGTCGTAAAGCAACGATCAGCCAAGACAGTCTTCGAAATTCCAAGAGTCCTCTGAGGACAGAAGGCTTCGTTCTTTAAGAATCTGAAAAAAGCGAATACTTTTGAAAAAAAAGGTCTGTATAGTGAACCTGATTTAATCTGAGGGTTAAACGAAACGAAAGCTTTCGATCGGTAAATAATGGAATATTTCGAAGAATTTCGGGACGGAAAAGATGGCTATTGAATCGGAGAATAACTGTTTGATCTCTTCGGGAACTTGAAAAGAGACGATGTTGTATTTAACTGGAGGCTCTTTTAACTAAAAAACGAGTTGCTCTTAGCAGTTGAGGCATTTTAGGTTGAAATTAATGAGAGTAATTAGAGTTTTAATTAGTTTTCTTATTTTAGTTCCTTGTTTTTCGCCTCTCGAAGTGAGAGCTGTTTCTAATTTAATTTTTTTCTCTGAGAAGTTACAATCAATATTCTCTGGGCGGAAGTTGTGCATTTAACCGAGTCTGTCAGCTTGTTTGTTTGTTTCATAACTTCAGATGATACTGACGGATCTCAACGGAATTTTGCAGAGGGGTGAATAAGGAGTCGACTTAGCTCTGATTAGATTTTCAGATGCATCCGGACACAAAAGAGGATTCATGATACATTTTAATTTTTTATGTTACCTTCCTCTTCTGTTCTTCATTGGACATCGTTCTCTGTCTCTCTCTCTCTCTTCTTCTTCTTCTTCTTCTGCCAATATCTGGTAAAGCGAAACGAAGCGATACATTTTGCAAAAGGGAATCGAAAAGTGGATTTCATCCGAAACAAAACTTCAAGGGAGAAATCCGAACCGCTGGAATGATTTGATCTTTTGCGTCTGAGATGAAAATTCCGTTTTTTTTTTTGTTTCCCCATACTTGTTCTTTTAATTCCTTTTTGTCTCTTGCATTTCCTGCTTCATAAATTCTATGATAATACATTTTCTTGATAGCACAGTGGACTAAGTTGCTGCCTCACTCTTACTGTAGTGAGAGAGTTCGCATTTTACTAAGAAAGGCAAGGGGATTTTCATTTATTTCTTATCTGGGTTAAAGGACTGTCATGGCCAACCGCACGTAGGGGCAAAAGGGGGGGAAAAAATTATATACATTATAAATCCTTGATAAAAATTATATATATATAAATATATATATATATAATTGCGCTGATAATTTTTCGGAATTAACCTGAGAGTTCAAAGGTTCAAAAATGTTTGTATGCTTGGTACCGGAGACTATCCATGCATGTATTAACATTTGCCCCCTTTGGAAAATATGCTGCGGCCGCCCATGAGACCTGTAGAGATAATTCGTCCCTAATTTGACTAACTGGCGTATGCCATCTTTTCCCTATTCAGAGAAAATAGGCTTCAAAGATTCTGATATTATTGATAACTTCTAATTAGCGTCTTTCGAGGAAATTTATTTGGAATTGTGACAACGCAGACACCTGAAATTTTGATATATTACAAATTATAAAAACAAATAACATGTAAAAAATGCGCCGAAAGTTTCTTCGGCTCAGTCAAATTTTCTGTACAGCGTATAATCAAGGCCACCGAAAACAGGTCTATCTTTCGGTGGTACCGGTATAATGCTGTTGCGTTGCCAGAAGCACCATTATGGCTAACTTTAACCTTAAATAAAATAAAAACTACTGAGGCTAGAGGGCTACAATTTGGTATGTTTGCTGACTGGAGGGTGGATGATCCACATACCAATTTGCAGCCCTCTAGCCTCAGGAGTTTTTAAGATCTGAGGGCGGACAGACAAAGCCTGCAAAATAGTTTTCTTTTACAGAAAACTAAAAATAAGATATGCCAGTTCGTCAAAACAGGGACGAATTTATCCAAAAATGTCAGAACACTGAGAACTTAGGTCACTGTGTCTATTAATAGTAAAGATTATGGCTTGTCGACATTTGCAATTGAAACAGATGCTACTGGAGAGTATTAAGCATTCAACATATGGAGTCTGCTGCAAAATTTGGTTATTATTATCATTAATTATTCAGATGAAAATATTCATGTAGAACAAGCCCACCATAGGGGCCACTGACTTGAAATTCAAACTTCAAAAGAATATTATGGCATTCATTAGGAAGAATTAAGACGAGGTAAAGGGAAATACAGAAAGAAGAGATCTCACTTATTAAAAAAGAAAAAAAAAAATTAATAAATCAACAAACAGACAAAAATGTATTAAAATTCAAGGAGAATAGCATTAGGGTAGCAACGCATTGCATCTTCGCTTGAACTTCTGAAGTTCCAACTGCACGACATTCTCAGTAGGGAGGCTGCTACGAGAAGCACTGTCCCATCCGAAAATCTTGCGGATCTTCCTAATTTGCATATTAGTATTAAATACCTTCGCCTTCTCCCTGCCTCAGATACTGTGAAGTGGAATCTATATCCGTGTAAAATATTGACTGGGAAGAAAGCTCTCTCTCTCACCGGAGTCTAATAGTTCGATAGGGAGAAAATAATATAGAATTAAGGCCAGGGGCCAAGAGCTGGGACCTACGAGGTCATGCAGCGCTGATAGGGAAATTGACAGTAAAAAGGTCTGAAAGGCGTAACAGGAGGAAAACTGTTAGGTGAGGGTGGAAACAAGTTAAGTATACCTTAGTTTAACCAGACCACTGAGCTGATTAACAGCTCTCCTAGAAAGGGCTGGCCCGAAGGATTATATAGATTTATTTTACGTAGCTAAGAACCAACTGGTTACCTAGCAACGGGACCTACAGCTTATTGCGGAATCCGAACCACATTATAGCGAGAAATGAATTTCTATCACCAGAAATAAATTTCTCTAATTCTTCATTGGCCGGTCGGAGAATCGAACGCGGGCCCAGCCGAGTGCTAACCGAGAGCGATACCAACCCGTCCAATGAGGAACAGAAGAGTGGAAAGTTAGCTGGAAGAGAGACAACACGAACGGAGGTACAGCAAAAGGAATGAAAGGGGTTGCAGCTAGGGGTCGAAGAGAGGCTGAAAAGAACCTTAAGTAATGCCTACGGTGCACCGCATGAGGTACACTGACGGTACTAACCCCCCATAAGGAAAAATGGTTCGTTAGGGTTTCGACGTGATGTTGGTAAAAGGAAGTGGGGAAGGGGAGAGGCGTGCTAGACTTCAGAACTTGCACGCACACCATGAGCATTGATTCTCGGTGGAGGTATACTAGTAGTGGCAGTAGTAGTTGCATTATTTCGGATACGTAATAATGCAACACACTTCTGAAAATTATAGACCATACGATAATTATATATCAAAATAACGATTAAAATTAGTGTCTTCATTGTAAATATGATGATGGCCATTATTATGATCAAATAATATATTGATAATAATGACGGTTATTATTTTCACCACCAAGGATAGGTTTCTCTTCGTTCTAAAAGAAGAAAATATCTTTCTCCTTCTTCTCTTTCTCTTCTTCTCTTCTCTTGGTCTATCATTTGCTTTCGGAGCTTATCTCTATCTGCCTCTAGCATTCTCCACTTCCATTTATTGTCAATCACTTTGCCCTCCAAACCACTCTCTCTCTCTCTCTCTCTCTCTCTCTCTCTCCTCTCAGTCTTCCTCATTCTTAACTTAGTTTTCAATCATTGCTCTGCCTGTCTCTCTCTCTCTCTCTCTCTCTCTCTCTCTCTCTCTCTCTCTCTCATTCTTAACTTAGTTTTATAATCATTGCTCTCTTTTCTCTCTCTAAGTCTTCCTCATTCTTAACTTAGCTTTACAATCATTGCTCTCTCTCTCTCTCTCTCTCTCTCCCCCTTTTATTAATTTAGTTTTACTATTATTGCTCTCTCTGTCTCTCTCTCTCTCAGTCTTCCTCATTCTTAACTTAGCTATACAATCATCGCCCTCTCTCTCTCTCTTCCCCCTTTTTATTAATTTAGTTTTACAATTATTGCTCTCTCTGTCTCTGTCTCTCTCTCTCTCAGTCTTCCTCATTCTTAACTTAGTTTTACCATCATTGCTCTCTCTTTCTCTCTCTCTCTCTCCAAGTCTTCCTCATTCTTAACTTAGTTTTACCATCATTGCTCTCTCTCTCTCTCTCTCTCTCTCCAAGTCTTCCTCATTCTTAACTTAGTTTTACCATCATTGCTCTCTCTTTCTCTCTATCTCTTTCTCTCTCCAAGTCTTCCTCATTCTTAACTTAGTTTTACCATCATTGCTCTCTCTTTCTCTCTCTCTCTCCAAGTCTTCCTCATTCTTAACTTAGTTTTACCATCATTGCTCTCTCTTTCTCTCTCTCTCTCCAAGCCTTTCTCATTCTTAACTTAGTTTTACCATCATTGCTCTCTCTTTCTCTCTCTCTCTCCAAGTCTTCCTCATTCTTAACTTAGTTTTACCATCATTGCTCTCTCTTTCTCTCTCTCTCTCCAAGTCTTTCTCATTCTTAACTTAGTTTTACCATCATTGCTCTCTCTTTCTCTCTCTCTCTCCAAGTCTTCCTCATTCTTAACTTAGTTTTACCATCATTGCTCTCTCTCTCTCTCTCTCTCCAAGCCTTTCTCATTCTTAACTTAGTTTTACCATCATTGCTCTCTCTTTCTCTCTCTCTCTCTCCAAGTCTTCCTCATTCTTAACTTAGTTTTACCATCATTGCTCTCTCTTTCTCTCTCTCTCTCCAAGTCTTTCTCATTCTTAACTTAGTTTTACCATCATTGCTCTCTCTTTCTCTCTCTCTCTCCAAGTCATTTTCTCATTCTCATTCTTAACTTAGTTTTCCAAGTCTTCCTCATTCCATCATTGCTCTCTCTTTCTCTCTCTCTCTCCAAGTCTTCCTCATTCTTAACTTAGTTTTACCATCATTGCTCTCTCTTTCTCTCTCTCTCTCCAAGTCTTCCTCATTCTTAACTTAGTTTTACCATCATTGCTCTCTCTTTCTCTCTCTCTCTCCAAGTCTTCCTCATTCTAACTTAGTTTTAACTTAGTTTTATTCCATCATTGCTCTCTCTTTCTCTCTCTCTCTCCAAGTCTTCCTCATTCTTAACTTAGTTTTACCATCATTGCTCTCTCTTTCTCTCTCTCTCTCCAAGTCTTTCTCATTCTTAACTTAGTTTTACCATCATTGCTCTTTTTTTTCTCTCTCTCTCTCCGAGTCTTCCTCATTCTTAACTTAGCCTTACTATCACTGCGCGCTCTCTCTCTCTCACACACACACACTAGCCCTCTCTGCCCATGCCTGTCTGTCTCTCTAGATGTTCTAGAAAGACGCCAACTAACCTTTCTAGACTACTGAATTCCTTGCAAAAGGAATCGGATGAGTGGATCACTCACGACTCGATTCTTCAAAAGAGCGTCACACAAGAGAGAAGGTCTGATCTTCACGGACAAAAATAAAATCCTCTCTTCCTATTTACAGAATCACTCACTAGGTGGCACTGACTGTGGTCATTGTGCGTCCCATTGCAGCACTAAGCTTTTTGCCATTCTGGTGTTAATCTATGATAATTCCTTCCACTGACCCACCCATAAGGCCCCCATCCAACCCAACTCAACTCTATTGCCCCCAACCCCCTCCACAAAAAAGGAAAAGTAGTAAGAGTTTATAAAGATGGTTTAAATGAGATATAGTATGTTCCGTTTTGGGTGATATCAAATTACTGTAATAACTCCTGTAATTATTATAGTAAAATTACTCTTACTAGTCACTTGCTGTTTTGTTTACGTGAGTATTTTTTATGTATTATACACATATATAGAATAAACATATTCATACGTATATATATATATATATATATATATATATATATATATATATATATATATTTGTTTCGTTTACTGAGTCATATTGTTCCTTTGTTACATTAAGTTGAGATATATGTATTTGACAGTTTATCGACTGCAGTGGGTCGCAGCAATGGGTGGGGGCTAGCAACCTCATTCCAAAAGAATTGCTAAGCATTGAATGGCTAACACCTCTGAAGACATTCACTGTAAGTGAAAAGGTACATTATATACAGTATATATGTATATACAGTATATACATAAACATATATATGTATAAATATATATATATATATATATATATTTATATATATATATATATATATATGTATGTATACACACACACACACACACATATATATACATATATATATATATATATATATATATATATATATATATATATATATATATATATATATATATATCTTTACACTTACACTGAATGTCTTCAGAAAGTGTTAGCCATTCAATGCTTAAGCAATTCTTTTGGAATGAGGCTGCTAGCCCCACACCCTTTTTCTAGCCTTTGCTGCGACCCACAGCAGTCCATAAACTATCAAATCCATATATCCATCTTAAATACAACAAAAGAACAACAGAATTATCAGTAAACGAACCTAAAATCTCCTTATCTTTTGTTAGTTTGTGTTTATGCGTATGTGTGTGAATACGCAGGAGCGTTTCCACGTAGATCAAGTCAAGACAGAGTTGATTTAATTCAGCATTCCCATCCAAGCAAGCCCTCTGCCCTTTCCATTCGAAAGTTCAGGAATGAAAATGGAATCGTTCCTCTCACCAGGTGAAAGTGACAGGCCATTACTGTTATTTTATCCTTCGGCACTGATGCAGACTCCGGGTTACCTCGAAATATCTACGCGCTTTCTAAAAGCAACTCTGTAACAATATGCTGTACAGTGGTATTGAATTGAACTGAATATAGAATTTAGGCCAAAGGCCAAGCACTGGGACCTATGAGGTCATTCAGCGCTGAAACGGAAATTGCGAGTAAAATGATTGAAAGGTGTAACAGGAGGAAAACCTCAAAGCAGTTGCACTATTAATCAATTGTCAGGAGAGGGTTGAGGAAAGTAAGACGGAAGAAAGAGAATATGAAAGGAGGTACAGTAAAAGGAACGAAAGGGGTTGCAGCTAGGGGCCAAAGGCACGCTGCAAAGAACTTTAAGTAATGCCCACAGTACACCGCACGAGGTACACTGACGGCACTGCCCCCTTACGGGGTAAATTACTTTTTGATATCGCAAAGTACAAAATAAATTATACCCAAAAATTCAATTTGTTTTTAGAGATGCACAAAGCATCGTCAATTACATCTTCAAAATTTATATATTTATTTCTTCCGATCGGCTCGTTCAGTAACTATTCCTTTCCCTCTCCTGCCAGGCTTTGGAAATCATTGATTTGTTATAAGCTTCCATCTTTTAAAGGACAAGCCATAAGTTTTCCTCATATCAAACTCAGGATACGTATCGTGAATCATTTGGCCGTCCATATTGCTTCTGCCTTATCAGAGTCTACCTTGCTTCCAGTTCCACCTCTCTCGCCTAGAAAGTTCACAAACAGTAATGTTTCTCGGTCAAGTAACGGCAAAAATAAGAGAACAATAGATGACTATTCTTATATATTCTGCTTTTTACTTTAATAGATTCACATGAATTCTTCAGTTTTCCGTGACTTTTGTTTTTTTTTTAAATAAACAGTCGAGTAAGTATCACCTTTCATGACCCAAATTAGAAAAAAGCCTACATTACTTTAAATATATCATCTATTCTGCTTTTGTACTTGAGGCAATTTATAGGAATTCTTCAGTTCTTTGTGTTTTATTCTTTAAAGAAAGAGACAAGTAAGTATCACGTTTTATGACCCAAAATACAAAAGACTACAGTACTTTAAATATTTTGTCTATTCTGCTCTTTGTACTAAAGCAGTTTATGGGAATTCTTCAGTTTTCTGTTTTTTTATTTTTTAAAGGAAAAGTCGAGCAAGTATCACGTTTCATGACCCAAAATACAAAAAAGATAGACTACATTACTTGAAATATCGTATCTATTAAAGAAATTTATAGGAATTTTTCAGTTTATTTGTCTTATTTTTTAAAGGAACAGTCGAGTAAGTATCATGTTTCATGGCCCCAAAATAAAAAAAAAATCTCCACCACCTTAAATCCAGTCTTGACATGAGTGTTCTCATAAACAAAAATTATACTGTTCTTAGTTAGTTTTTGTAACTTGGTTTTTTTTGTTTTACAAAAAAACACAAGTAAGTAACACGTTTCATGACCCTAAATAAAAAAAAAAATCTCCGGCACTTTGAATATTTTATATATTATGCTTTTTTGCTTAAGCAATTTATAGAAATTCTTCAGTTTTTTGTGTTTTCTAATGAAAGAGTCGAGTGCGTATCACGTCTCATGGCTTTAGAAAAAAAATCTCCACAACTTTAAATTCTGTCTTGACACGAGCGATCCCAGAAAAAAACAAAAAGGGTACTGTTTCTCAGCCAAGCGCCTTTAAGCACCCCGTGAGAAAGAATTTCCGCCTTCCGCGGTCGGGTTCAGGCTGAACCCCATTCAACCGTGCGGTGGATTTTCTCGCGGCCGCATTTTCCTCCACACGGAACGCTCCCATTCATGAAATCTCACTAGCGCTTTGCAGCAGTGAACGGTTCTCGCAAACATTCCTCCGTTTTCTGTCACGTGGTTTGCAAGGATTGTTTTTTTTTGGGGGGGGGGGGGCTTAGTGTGTTTGTTAAAACTATATTTAGAAGTTGAGGCTTCTTTTGTATACTGGTTCTGTTGGTATACTTGTGATTTTAGGCCAGAGAGAGAGAGAGAGAGAGAGAGAGAGAGAGAGAGAGAGAGAGAGAGAGAGAGAGAGAGAAACAATTATGTTAGTGATGCATTCTTCTCAGATGACATAACCCTTATTATTATTATTATTATTATTATTATTATTATTATTATTATTATTATTATTATTATTATTCATTGTGCGATAGGTAATCTCTAGCAAGGACATCTTCATTCTTTGGGTACAGAGGAGGGAATAAACTGACTTTCTTCCACTGCTGTCTTCACACGGGTCTCATTCTGACCCATTAACGCTTAAACAAGCTAAACAAAAAAAGTTCTACGTTTTTGTTTTGGGATGAAGGTGCTACACTCACCCACATAAATGACTTCCGGCTGTTTTTTTTTTTGAAAAGTAGGATTATATTTTAATTATAGTACACTGGTACATAACTCAGGGTTAATTTATTGACAAACACTGGATCGATATTTCGACCTGGAAATCGTACATGAATATAATCTGATGACTTTGCCTGACAATAACACACGTTTTCGAAAACAGAGAACTCTTTACGGATCTGGAAGCGGATTAAACTCCAAATTTACCGGAAATTTACGGAATGGAATGGAATATAGAGTTCTGGCCCTAGGCCAAGCGCTGGGACCTATGAGGTCATTCAGCGTTGAAAGGGAAATTGAGAGTAGAAAGGTTTGAAAGGTGTAACAGGAGGAAAACCTCAAAGCAGTTGCACTCTGAAACTATTGTTAGGAGAGGGTGGAAAGTGCGACGGAAGAAAGAGAATATGAACAGAGGTACAGTAAAAGGAATGAATGGTGTTATAGCTAGGAGCCGAAGGGACGCTGCAAAGAGCCTTATGTAATGCTTACAGTGCACCACATGAGGTGAACTGACGCCAATAACCACCCCGACAATAAGATAAAATGTTTTCAAAAACAGAGAACTCTTCACGGATCTGGAACCGGATTAAACTCAAACTTTATCTGAAATTTATCCTGGGAATTCATCCTTCCACTCTCCTGTTTCGTCAAAGCCCACGGGGAAACAAGATCAATTTAATTTGTAAGATGGAAACAACATCAAGTTGATTATTGGTAAAAACCAACTGAGCAGAAAGTGAGACATTAAGATTTAAAATCCAATTATTATTATTGTTAAAACCAACTGAGCAGAAAGCGAGTCCATTTAAAATAATATTAAGTTTTAAAGGGTCCACGATAATATAATTGTTAAAGTCCCGTGTAAAATTTATTAAAGCTTTCGAACCTTTCTCTTATCTGGGTTCACCTTCAGTCAAAAGAAGATGAACCTCGAGAAGGGTTCGAAAGCTTTTGTAAATTTTACACGAGCCTTTAACAATCATATTATTGTGGACCCTTTATAACATTTATGAACTCTCATGATAGAGAGTTTTTCCTCCCAATTATTATTATTATTATAATTATTATTATTATTATTATTATTATTATTATTATTATTCAGAAGAGGAACCCTATTCATATGGAACAAGCCCACCACAGGGGCCACTGACTTGAAATTGAAGCTTCCAAAG
This sequence comes from Macrobrachium rosenbergii, assembly GCF_040412425.1. Taxonomy (NCBI): domain Eukaryota; kingdom Metazoa; phylum Arthropoda; class Malacostraca; order Decapoda; family Palaemonidae; genus Macrobrachium; species Macrobrachium rosenbergii. Next base: position 49,369,501 of record NC_089786.1, on the reverse strand, counting down.
AATATTAAGGTGTTCATTAGGAAGACGTAAGAGAAAGTAGATGAAAATACAGAAAGAAATCTCATTAAGAAGAAAAAATAAATGACGAAATTAATTAAGTACATAAAAATGATTTAAAATGCAAGGAGAATATTATTAGGGTAGTAATGCATTGCATCTTCGCTTGAACTTCTGAAGTTCCAATTGCACGACATCCTCAAAAAGAAAGCTGTTCCACAGTCCAAAGGTGTGAGGAATAAAGGACCTCTGGAAGTGAGAAGTTCGACAGCGAGGACGTTTATTCCATATTGCTGCTGCTGTTTAGCGAACATGGTTGCTCTCGGCAGGAAAAGGGGATTAAAAGAGTATCACTTTAACGACTAATCACGAAATGGCTCCGCACACGCGCGATATCAGCATGCAAACGAAATCACAAAAAACTATTACAACTAAAACATACAAACGCTTACACGTTTTTCATTTGTTTGCATTCAACGTTCACACTCTCATAAAGGGGAGTTGGCTTAATATTCCCCTCATAATTCCAACCAGGGCTTCCATAGATACTCCAATTCAGCTCCCAATCTATTGTACATTACTTGAGGCCTTCATAGTCAAACGTGGAGTGGAAGACCCGTAGACTTTCTCCATTGTGCGGAACTATAAATGAATGAAGAAACATTGCATCTTCTATAACATACGAACTTCATTTGCCAAAACAAAACACTACGGATGACACAAAATCAACACAAATGATCTACGCAATTGCACTTGAAAGGGCATTAACCGTAATGCAATGCTAACCGCTGCAATTGCATTGCCCCAAACCTCCACAGAGCGGGCTCTATGACTATGTATCTTTTTAATCTACTGAAATATATTTCCATAAATCGTGCGTCGGAAAACCCGCTCCCGCTTAATCTGGTTTGGCTTCCTGTACTGGTATTCAATACTTTGTATGTATGTATGTATGTATGTAGACGGCATGTATATATGTATATATATATTAGATATATAATATATTGTATGTATATATATATATAAATATATATACACAGATTTATAATATATATATATATATATATATATATATATATATATATATATATATATATATATATATATATATATATATATATATATATATAAGAAGTAGCCACGTATATAATTTAAAATAGAATTCACAATACCTTGGGAATAACTTACACACAAGGAGAGTCATAAATGTTATTTTCTTCTGACCGGGCCAGGATTCAAACCATGGCCTGATTTGACTACCTGGCTATGACGCAGAAACACTAATGAGTTGAAATTCCCCTTAGGTATCAATTACTAAACAATATTGAACGACATTTTTGGTTTAACATTTGTGAATATAAAAAGTTACGAATATATATGGGTATATATATAATTATATATATCTGGAAATCATCAAGTGTCGGAATTTTTACGGGTTTTCTTAAATTTTTAAATTACTTTTTCATGGATTTAGTCCCACCTATTATCTGAGACACCAAATTTCTGATCTGTATATCTGCTTGATTTCTTTATTTGTATAATGCACATGGTCATGTATATCTTTGGCAATCATTGAAGACTTTGAAGAGATATGAAATATAACATCTTTGTGTTTGTGAAGACTCCCGGGCGCGAGTATGTAATAGATTGGGTGGATCTATCAGACTATTTATTATTATTATTATTATTATTATTATTATTATTATTATTATATTATTATTATTATTATTATTATTATTATTATTATTATTATTATTCAGAAGATGAACCCTATTCAAACAGAACAAGCCCATATGAGCCACTGATTTGAAATCCAAACTTCCAAAGATTATGGTCCTCATTAGTAAATAAGAGAAAGTAAAAGGAAATAAATACAAAATATTTAGAAGAACATAAACAAACGTGATAACACGAGAGAGAGAGAGAGAGAGAGAGAGAGAGAGAGAGAGAGAGAGAGAGAGAGAGAGAGAGACGGAAAACTTTAAGAATTACCCAGAAGCCAACGCAATCTACATCTCACACCAGATCAGTAGATTCTTACCAGTAGACATAAACAAAACTGAAGGCCCAGCCATCCTGATATATAAACACACTAACTGTATTAAGTGTATTTATGGTGATCCAAGTTCCCTCTTGATCTTACCGGATTCAGAACCCATTAAGCTAATAATTCCCCTTAAATAATGATCTCCAGGAATTACCGAGTGATTTATAACCGCCCGCCGAGGAAATCTAACATGGCGTCCTACCCACTGAGCAGTTGCATTCTGGGAAATTAAATTAGTTTTACTTTTGCAAATGAATGTATTTCATTTTGTGACTCAGAATCTCGAAGTAGGATTTGGGAAAGATTTATTCCATTTAATTTTGCGTAAAATGTGGCAAATGCTAATCATAATTTGGGTATGATTCTGATAAAATATGGATTTGTAAAAGTTCAATATGTGGTAAGGTTTGGTTAGGATTCGTTTTATATCAATAGTAAAAGCTTCGTAAGATATTGGTAATATAGTAAATGAATGACCTAAGATTTTGGTAAGCTCTGATAAACGCTGGTCAAGATTTAGGTAAGATCATGAGGCTTCTGGGTAAGATCGCAACAAATCTCAGAGTTGGGTAAGAGGTTTGGAAGGGTTAGCAAAACAGTGTGTAAGATTATGTAAGATCTGGAGAGGTTACGGTAAGATTGGGGCTAAAATCTGGTAGCTGTTATCAAGACTAACTCAAAATCTGGTAACTGTTGGGTAAGATTATGTATATTCTCTTAAAGTTAGGTAATATTTATGGAAAGTCTAGTTAAATGACTTAATATTTATGGAAAGTCTAGTTAAAATACTTAATATTTATGGAAAGTCTAGTTAAAATACTTAATATTTATGGAGAGTCTAGTTAAAATACTTAATATTTATGGAAAGTCTAGTTAAAATACTTAATATATATGGAGAGTCTCAATTGTTAATAATGGAAAGTCTAGTTAATATTTATGGAAAGTCTAGTTCAATTACTTAATATTTATGGAAAGTCTAGTTCAATTACTTAATATTTATGGAAAGTCTAGTTAAATGACTTAATATTTATGGAAAGTCTAGTTAAATGACTTAGTATTTATGGAAAGTCTAGTTAAATTACTTAATATGAATCTTTGTCTCACTGACTGTTTGAAAATCTGTTATGGTATGTTTGTTTAACGGAGAGCGTTTTTAAGCTGCAATATCAGATCTAGAAAGTCTTCTGGGAAGAGAACAAAAATAGTTATTGAAGATTTTCAGTTCGTGGTTTCAAAAAGAGAACAAAAACCAGGATAATACTTGACGTCTAAAGAATGGGGAAAACGAACACACACGCGCACACACATCTATGTATGTGTGTATTTATGTATGTATGTATGTATGCATATATATGTGTTGTGTGTGTGTGTGCAAGTAACTCCGGGAAATCTCTGGACATTCATTTGGAGACGTATTCCCAGTGCGAATTCCGTCTTCAGGAGACGAAATTCCCAGTCCGAATTCCATCTTCAGGAGACGAAATTCCCAGTCCGAATCCCGTCTTGAGGAGTCGGAATTCTCAGTCCGAATCTCGTCTTCAGGAGTCGGAATTCTCAGTCCGAACCCAGTCTTCAGGAATCGGCGTTCTAGTCCGAATTCCGTCTTCAGAATCAGAACCCAGTCCTTTCCGTCTTCGGAGACGAAATTCCCAGTCCGAATTCCGTCTTCAAGAATCGGCGTTCCCAGTCCGAATTCCGACTTCAGGAATCAGAATTCCCAGTCCGAATTCCGTCTTCAGGAATCAGAATTCCCAGTCCGAATTCCGTCTTCGGGAGACGAAATTTCCAGTCCGAATCCCGTCTTCAGGAATCGGAATTCCCAGTCCGAATTCCGTCTTCAGGAGTCGGAATTCCCAGTCCAAATCCCGTCTTCAGGAGTCGGAATTCTCAGTCCGAACCCCGTCTTCAGGAATCAGAATTCCCAGTCCGAATTCCGTCTTCAGGAATCGGCGTTCCCAGTCCGAATTCCGTCTTCAGGAATCGGCGTTCCCAGTCCGAATTCCGTCTTTAGGAATCAGAATTCCCAGTCCGAATTCCGTCTTCAGGAATCGGCGTTCCCAGTCCGAATTCCGTCTTCAAGAATCGGCGTTCCCAGTCCGAACCCCGTCTTCAGGAATCAGAATTCCCAGTCCGAATTCCGTCTTCAGGAATCGGCGTTCCCAGTCCGTCCGTCTTCAGGAATCGGCGTTCCCAGTTCGTCTTCAGGAATCAGAATTCCCAGTCCGAATTCCGTCTTCAGGAATCAGAATTCCCAGTCCGAATTCCGTCTTCGGGAGACGAAATTCCTAGTCCGAATCCCGTCTTCAGGAATCGGAATTCCCAGTCCGAATTCCGTCTTCGGGAGACGAAATTCCTAGTCCGAATCCCGTCTTCAGGAATCGGAATTCCCAGTCCGAATTCCGTCTTCAGCGTGGGCATACCAGTTTCGACCCCTAGGGAACCTCTATCTCGGTAAGTTAATGCCTCCTTTTGGAACTGACTTGTCCAATTCAACCAATGGGTGGGAGGGAGGTTGTGGGTGGGTGCCATACCATTCAGCATTTTCAAAGTACTGAAAGGTTAAACCCGCCTGATGAGCCCCTTGGCAAGGGCGAATAATAATAATAATAATAATAATAATAATAATAATAATAATAATAATAATAATAATAAGAAGAAGAAGAAGAAGAAGAAGAAGAAGAAGAAGAAGAAGAAGACGTTCTGTTGAGAAACATAGATATCTCAGCTGAATTGATTTTATAAAACACCTTTTCAGTTCGTCTA